>NC_089581.1:138402287-138512580 GCF_019320115.1 Miscanthus floridulus | reverse complement strand
GCGGCGGCGGCGGGGGCTACTGGGGCGCATAGCGCGGGGGGCAAGCTGCGGCGGCGACGGGGGCTGCAGGGGCATAGCGCGGGGGGCAAGCTACTGGCGGCGGCAGGGTAGCGCGTATGGGCGGACGGGCTGGCGGTCGGCGTGCGGGTGTGGGGTGGCCGGGTGGGTGGCCGGTTAGGTTTAGATAAGGCCTGTTGGCCCTTTTTTTAAGTCTTCCTCGAGTGCCCTGTCCTGGCACTCGGGAAAGGGCCTCTTCCCCGAGTGCGAGGGAAGGCACTCGGGGAAGAAATTTTGTTTTTTTTTGTTTTTTCTGCCTAGTTTTTTTTGTGAGGCCTTCCCACATTATTTAAAACTCCATGTTCAAATTTGGGACAATTTTGACTTTTTTTGTTATATTTCGTTAGTTTATTTCGTTTCGTTGAATTTTTTTGCATACTTCGAATTTGAACTGCAGGTGCATGAAATAAAGGAATTTGGTGATTTAAAAAATTATATTAATGATATTTGGTGTATGTTGAGGCCTTATCCAGGAACTTGCATGAAATGTCGAGCATCTTGTTGATGTAACATGACGAACAACTTGTGGGAAAAGTATATTTAAATTATATAAAATCCGAACGAAGTCCAAAAATCACAAAACTTGTCTGAGCGTCGTGTTATCGCATGTAGAGGCTATGATAAAAAATTGAGAAGGTTTTGAGCAAGTTACGATGTTGGATGCCTAAAACTCAGACATCTCCGCATGTGATCACTGTATAGGCATGCGGAGATGTCTAGGTTTTAGGCATCCGACGTCGTAACTTGCTCGAAACCTTCTCAATTTTTATCATAGCCTCTACATGCGATAACACGACGCCCAGACAAGTTTTGTGATTTTCGAACTTCGTTCGGATTTTATATAATTTAAAAACACTTTTCCCGCAAGTTATTCGTCATGTTACGTCAACAAGATGCTCGATATTTCATGCGAGTTCCTGGATAAGGCCTCAACATACACCAGATATCATTAATATAATTTTTTGAATCACCAAATTCTATTATTTCATGCACCTGCAGTTCAAATTTGAAGTATGCAAAAAAATTCAACGAAACGAAAAAAACTAACGAAATATAACAAAAAAGTCAAAATTGTCCCAAATTTGAACAGGGAGTTTTAAATAATGTGGGAAGGTCTCACAAAAAATGAGGCAAAAAAACAAAAAAACAAAAATTCTTCCCCGAGTGCCTTCCCTAGCACTCGGAGAAGGCAGCCTCTTCCCCAAGTGCCCTGTTCTGGCACTCGGGAAAGGGCCTCTTCCCCGAGTGCCAGGGAAGGCACTCGGGGAAGATTTTTTTTAAGTTTTAACGGCATGGGCGAGGTGGACCGTCAAGTAACATGTTTCTTAGTCGAGTGCCGATCTTCCCCGAGTGTTGCACTCGGGAAAGAGGGCTTTTGCCGAGTGCTGCTCTTTACCGAGTGCTAGGATCTCTGCGGCACTCGGGAAAGCCTCTCTTCCCCGAGTGCAACACTCGGGGAAGATTCTCTTTCCCGAGTGCCTGATTTTTGGCACTCGGGGAAGCCAGCGACACTCGGGGAATTTCGCCTCTCCCAAAGTGGTTATCCCCACGCAGCTCTGAGCAATGGAGGAGTACCAAGCAAGTTTCTATTGTACCCTTTGTCAGTTTTCGTGAGGTTGTTGGATGCAAACTCGATCGAACAAATTCATTACTTTTCATCTAATTAGTTATTGTATTTTTTTTGCCACGTGTTAAATTTAAGCTCTAGTGCTTGTTGAGATAAGATGGTGTGTCATGGACAATGAGTTGTCAAGGCGAGATGACTGAGATTTCGTTGAGTTGGTGGGTTTAGCATGACTTGGACTGACCAAGAGGTGTCAAGTTGGCATGTGTTGTGCAACATGTCACTTGCCTAACTTATGAATGTGCATGTGTTGGATGCATCAAGGTGGATGACGCCAATGGATAAGGTGAAGCAAGGAGTTCGGGTCAATGGGCCACGGGTGGTGAAGGCCAAACACATAAGCTTGGACCAATAGACCGGAGGACGTATCAATAACGATGGTTAGCATTTGGCACCGTAGCGACTAGCAAGAGCACATGCGAGATGGTGATGATGATGACATTGACTGAAGTCAAAACCAGGGTTGGACCAAGTCAATGCAAGGTGTCATGAGCACTTGGTGGATTGCCACACCAAGAATATGAAGGACACACGTTGATATTGGAGGTTGCTTTTCAAGTTTGGGCCTCAAAACCTAGGAGATCTTGGGACTTCACGAAGGGGCCATGGCCATTCAATACATGGAAGACCAACTTGGCACATTTTGCCCCTGTTGGCTAAGTTGTTTATGTCTAAACCTAACATTATTCTTGTAATGTGTAATAACCCTCTATAAATATGACAGGAAGCTGCCCAAGACAAGTATCCTTCCATCATTTGTTTATTTTCTAGGGTTAATCAAGTGCTCTAAATTAAAGATTAGAGGAGTTAGGCTAGAGAGTGATTCCCTCTTAGGCTAGTTTGTCACCAAAGTGAAAGAATGTTGGGAGGAAGACTAATCTGATGTGTAGATTAACTCATGGTTGAATTGAAGTAATGAAACTCTTGTTGAAATCATCTCTTATGTGCCATTTCTTTTGAATCCATTGGTTTTTCCTTTTTTTTAAATTATGTCACATTCTCTTGGTGATTTTTTGGAGCGGTGATAGATCTGAGTTCTTGGAAGGTTTTGAAATGTTTCTTGGAGCCTTTGGAGATGGGTACATGATTCGATTAATAACCCCAACACTAAACTCCATATGATTGGCTTTCCAAATCCCTATTTTTCTTCTTCAAAATTCTTCCTTTGGTGAAATTCATAATTCCTTTGAGCTAGGTCATTTTGGTTGTTTCTTATGCTCAATCTTGGTGCTATGATGTCATGGGAACATATCTAGGCTTGCCTTTTGAAATTATCAAGATGCCCAAGAGAAGGTGAATTGGGCTAACTCTAAATTTCTTTCAATAATTAAGCCCTACACTTAGCCCATTTCACCCCCTTGTGCCTAAAAGTATTTCTATTGTTCTACCGCATAAAAGTTTTGCACCCTAGGTTTCAATCCTACTCTAACATGACAATTCTAAGAATATAAAGACATGAATTGAATTACTCAAATGTAAATGCTCAAAGTAAAGAGAAGGAGAGGAACACGGTGATGTTTTCTGAGGTATCGGAGAGTCGCCACTCTCCACTAGTCCTCGTTGGAGCACCCACGCAAGGGTGTAGTTCCCCCTTGATCCACGCAAGGATCAAGCGTTCTCTACGGGATGTTTCTTTGACACTCCGTCACGGTAAATCACCCACAACTGCTCACACCATGACTTGGGTCATCCACAAGCTCCGCCTGATGATCACTAAGTCTCCAATCACCATCGAGCCATCTAGGTGATGGCGATCACCAAGAGTAACAAGCACAAACTCTCACTTGACCAAGACAAGCCTAATTAGAAAGGTGGGTGCAAACTTGCTACTCCCTATGCACTAATGAGGTCCTTAATCTTGGATTATCAAATATCAATCACCCCACTAGGCTCTTGCTCTCCCTTGCACTCCAAAGGTGTTTCTCAGCTGAACAAATAGACAAGAGACCTAAGTTGGACGAGTAGGAGAAGTATATATACTCCCCCACTTTAAAATATAATCGTTATTGTCCAACTCAGTAGTTTTTTGGGTGACCAGACGCATCGGTCGAAGTGACCGGACGTGTCTAGTCAGTAGCCAACGGCTACGTGGTGTCAGCCTGTCAGAGAAGGTTGTTGGAGTGACCTGACGCTGGCTAGCATCCAGTCAACATCCACCGGACGCGTCCGGTCAGGAATTTTGGTCTCTGGACCCTCTCTGATGTTGACCTGACGCTGCAAACTCAACGTCCGGTCATTTACTGTTCAGCGTCCGGTCCTCTCTGATAGCGAGACCCTACTGCTACAAATACGATTAGAGGTGCATCCGATTCCAATCACTGTGCAGCGTCCGGTAGCTCCTCGACTTCTGCTGTGCGCGCTGATCGCTAATCGGACGCAGCACTTGTGAGTCCAGTCATCACAAAATCAGCGTTCGGTCACATTTGACCCTTCATTCACTTCCAATTCAAAATCCTTTGTGAATGAGGTTGACTCCAATTGATCTTTGGGCTATTCCTGAGCTACATAGTGCTAAGTTTGACAAGTGTGCACCACACCTAACCCATTAGACTCACCTAGGTCAAGCTACTAGTTCATACCCCCTATTAATAGTATGGCCAAATGAAAAACAAAGTCCTAAACTACTCTAAGTGTCTCTCCAACGCCAAACGACACTTAGAACTAGTACGTCCTTAACCTTGTCGTCCATCCTTTGAAAATCAAAACGATTGTCATCGATAGGGGCATGAAAACCATAATTACCCAAACAATCATCATTACCTTGACTTAACTCAAGTTGCCTCTACAAAACACACGTTAGTCACAGTAATCTCGTGTAATCATTAATCACCGAAACCCAACTAGGGGCCTAGATGCTTTCACCTTTAAACAGATTTTTGCGAGCACCTCCAACTCACTCTTTTGTGCTTTCTTGAGAAAACACCAGAAGAATTCTTCATTACGTGGTGAATCCCAGACCGTTCTGAAAGATCCATGAGATTTCCTTCACCATGAGTTAGTTAAAGGTCACGATCAGGTTGTGTAATAAATTGATTTACAAAGGCCATCCGTGTAAACAGAGACAACACATTTAAGAACCTCGCGCCTTCGCAAATAAATTTACAAAGATGGTCCACTTAAGAAGCCCGCCTCTATAAATCAATTTACAAAGATGGGGCTTTATTGGACTATATCCTAAAATATGTTGGTTGTCTCTGAAATTGTGTAGATAGTTTGGGAGACACCAAATTTTTTAGACCACCTCAAAATGCCCTACCCCCTAAAATCGGTTTTGTATTAGTGAACACAATCTTTTTCTGGCATCAGCATGGGGGAGTAAGAGTCGATTAAGTATGTTCTCATAGTTGCCAGCACAATTTTATAAAACTAATGTTTACTAGTTCCCTTTTTCATGCTGAAAGGACCATGATGTCGCTAAGGGGGGTGGGGTGAATAGGTGTTTTTGTAGATGTGTTTGGAGATGTCCAGTAGCAACTCCACGAAGCACCTGCACTCACAAACACAGACAACCAAGTATATCAAGCGGAAAGAAAATACTGCAATTCAAAACACAAGAGACACTAGAGATTTGTTTCACCGAAGTTTGGGTTCCCACTTGAACCCTATGTCTCCGTTGAGGTGGCGGTGAGCAACTCACAAAGCTCATGCTCCTGCCGGGTTCCTCTCAACCACATTCCTCACCTCCACTAGTTGGTCTTTTCCCTTTTGGGGGCAAGATACTAGTTGGTCTTTTCCCTTTCGGGGGCAAGATTATAGCTCTCACAAACTTTCACATGGCTCACCACAAGCATGAGAGTTCGTCGGGCAACGCCTAGCCGTCTAGGAGGCTTCTCCTCCAAGAGTAACAAATGCTTCATGAAGTATGACGAAGCCCAACAAGTGCTCATGGTTTGGCTTCCTCTCAATTGCTCTCTAATTCCAAATCGCTCACCCTCAACACTTAATCACATACTAATCACTCACTCTCACAAAGAGGGGGGTTGGGGAGAGTCTCATAAAGGCTCTACCATAGGTTGGTTAGCAGGTGATGATCTATTTGGTTGAACTAATTTGGGACGTGTTGGTGATCACTGTGCCCAAGAGGCAATCATATGCGTTATGGATTGGATCTATACATGGGCTAAAACAAGACATTGATCCATGAGAGTTTTAATAAGCCTCTAGGGTAGAAGTCTATTCGTGGAGTCTATATATATATGAGGAGGCAAGAGATGGTTTGACCTTTCCCAACACTGGCCCTGTTCGCTTTGCTGAAAAGTATGGTTGAAAGTACTATTCGCTGATTTATTGTGAGAGAAAAATATTATTTGTTCGCTAAAATAATACGGCTCATAAGACAAGCGAACAGGTCTAGACTATCAGCCCCCTCCCCTCTCTCTCTCTCCCTCTCTCTCCCCTTCCAATGAAACCCGAGCCATGTGCACGGTGGTAGCACATCGGTGCACGGTGTTCCATCTCCACACGTGTGGATACTATTAAGACCCTGCTGCGGTGAGCACGATGTTGGACCTAGCTGCTCCAACTCTTCTGCACGACACGTCTAGTGGCCGCGTCATATCTAGGTTGAACACGATAGATTTGTTTGTGCTGGTGCGGGATACCCGTCCCCCTACAAGTTGTTCATCACAAGAAGGTTCCTCCCGCCGATTCAACCACATATCTTGTCTTATATGTATAAATGCCATAATTCTTATTGCTTCAAGCGGAGCTCTTTTTGACTGCGTTCTGATTTTCTCTATATAAAGGTGTTTGGTTCAGCGAGCTAGTGGTAACACACAAATGGAGATGAGTTAATACTGTAATCGGAGCTAGGATACTGACCGCTATCTGTGTTAATTTGGAATTGGAAGAATCAGATAAAGTTGATTACAGACAGTAGGAAGCAAACAGATGTAACGGTAATATAGCGAAATTAGAAGAATCAGATAAAGTTAATGCATACCCGAGGTTGTGTTACATTTTGGAGCGAGAACCAAACAGTACCCAGTTCAAGGCTGAATATTCTGAGCTAGTCATTACAGGATAATTTATTTATTGTTGGAGTTGAGAGAGGTCGTCACCTCCCTCCAACTCCAATGGTATGTGTAGAGTCGTAGTTACTACTCTAACTTGAAACTCTCAATGAGCTTCCTTCCATCGAGCTTCGCAGTGAAGTATTGCTTCAAGAAATCTTGGTAACTGGTTGTTCCGTACCGCACTCTGTCGCCTTTCTTCACCAACTCCGGCAGAGGACCAAGCATCCGATCCTGGTCGGGGAAGTGGAACAGTGCCACCGAAATCCGCTCCTTGGTTGGGTGTATCACGGCCCTATGCTCAACACTTTTGAACGCTCCGTTGCTCACGATCTGCAAGCAAGGGTAGGCCTCTAGGCCATAGCAAAATGAATCTCCCTGCGCTAGCTACCAGGCGGCGGATCGGGACGAGAACGACCAGCAAGTACGTCGTACCTCGAGCGCGTCACCGACGTTGACAACGAAGGCGCCGTCGAGCGCTTGCACGGGGAACCACCTGCCGTCTTTGCTGACCTGCAGCCCCTGCACGTCGTGGTTCATCTGCAGCAGCAGCGTCAGGCCGTTGGGGTCGGTGTGGGGCGACAGGCCCAGCACCCGGTCCGCCGCCTGCCGGCACGGCGGGTAGTAGTTCGCCCGCATGCCCCGTACCTGCCCTTGGAACACGCCTCGCAGCGACGCCGGGTCGGCCCCCACGCCCTTGGCCATGAACTCCAGCAGGTGGTACGCTAGCTTCGAAGCTTCCAAGGAATACGAGTCAACGGAATCCCTGGAATCGATTCAGGTAAGACTACGGTTGAAAAGGAAATTTATTCAGGTATAATTTATCGTTGGATGGATGCATCAGACGAGATGATCACCTGAAGGATGCAGGGCGTGTAGGCCAGAAGCGCATGTCCCTGGACTCCCTCGGCTGAACAATGAGGTAGAGCATGTCTGCCCAGTCCAGCTTCTGATCCTCAGACACGACGAACGCCTGGCCGTAGCCTTCAAGGCTATCAGCTTGCTGTGCGCATTCCTTCTTGGCTTCCAGCGGCTGCTTGAAGAACCCGACTACATCCTTCATCAGATTTGCAATCACCTCGTCCGGAACTCCATGGTTGATGAGCTGCACTGCATGCACCTCATCGATCAATATATATGCCTCATGCATGCATGGTTCATAACATAAGCAGCACATGTGGTACGTACCTGGAAGAAACCCCAGCGGTGGCATGCGGATCCCAGCCTGGCGCACTCCTCCTCCGATGACTCCGGATCAAGCAGCTTACGGAAATCGATGACCGGAATTGCGTGAGAGCTATCGTCCGCAGCGACGACCTCCTCCGCGCTAGGATCCTTGCTGAGGTATCTCCGGGGCACCGGCTCAGCAACTCCGTTATTGCAAGTCTCCGCAAGCGCCTGCACGTTAGCCACCGGGAGAGACCCCATGCCTCTTGCTGCGTCCGCCATTGTTATCTCAATTTGGTCCTTCCTAGTTCCTACCCCCACACGAGCTCCTCCTCCTCCTCCTCCTGCCGCCGCCCCTCCTCCTCCTTCATTTAGACTTCTTTTCAAGACCTGGCGATGACCTTCATATATAAATAAATAAATAAATACATAATGATAAATAAATGTATCGCCGAAAAAATAGCTGTTGTGGTCCACTTATGAACGTTGGCTTTACTTTACGTGGTGATACCGATCGATTTGATGACGACCCATCAAATTAATTAAGCGAGCATATGAGGAACGTACGAGCGAGAAGAAAATTCAGCATATCAAGGCGATAGATCCACGATTGGTGGTCGCTTGGGCGAGATCGAGTGGAAGTATCCCTCTTGGCATCTAGTGCGATTTTGTCAACTAATTATAAGGGTAAAGTCCAATTTACACCCTTCAATTTTCACCAAAGTCTGGATTTTAACCTCGAACTTCAAAACCGGATAACTTTGGCCCTCCAACCCTTGAAACCGTTCAACTTTCAACCTTCTGAGCTGTTTTGTGGATAAACAGTAACTTTTGATGATTCACGTGTTTTACCAGCGACATTATTGAAGCACCGGTCAGTTACTAGGTAATTAAGATAAGTAATAGGCTTGGTCAAGTGTCTTGGAATAGAACTAGTTGCCAAGGTAGTGGGGTTTTAGAAACACGAGATATGCCGCCATATGTGAAGAATAGGTAACACAACCAGAATCTGCAACGACTTTTTCGAGTGACGTGGGGTTCTCCTAGTGTTTTAGCATTCAACATTTAGTATAAATATTCCCTACAAAATGACTCCTAGTGAGAATTCTCACGTGCTACAACTGGTGGTACTGTTTTATTACTACTTAAAAATACTAGGGGAACTCCAACATTTTGGTAGTGTAAAAAAGGGATAGGGCGATGGAATTTTCTAAGTTCATAGTCAATTGCTTAACGTGTTGTTCTCGCCAATTTGAGTCACACTGATAGTTATATCTTTAATATCATTATTTTCGCCTCCACGTTTAGCCACCGAGAGAGACCCAATGCTTAGCCACCGGGACAGACCCAATGCTTCTCTATAGTCTTACATTATGGTACATATGCTGACATATGAAGGCAAGCATGTCATGCGTACAAAAGAGAAGAATCTTCATGGGGGTCAATAATGTCTAATCATACAGTGATAGATATTCAGCCTGTTCGGTTGGCTGGTTCATATCGTTGCTGATTCGTGAAGAAGTACTGCTGGCTGGTTTGTATGAGAGAAAAATACTATTCTGGCTAGAAATTTACGATCGTTTACGACAAGCCACAGCCAAACGACCAGGCTGATTATTCACATGCAAGGTGCAGATTTATTAGCCCGTCTCTCTTCTTCAACTGTGCATCGATAGAAATAGAATAGGACCCAGGCCACGGATTGCAACGTGGACTCGCTCGGGCGCGCTCCTTGAGGCACATCAATTATTCAGACGCACGCGCTACAAATGGATGGCCGAGCCTGCATCCGTACCAGGGGTACAGATGTTCACAGGTCAATTACCAAAATCGACTTTGGGCTTTTAGTGTCATGGATGGAAGCGGACCCAGCGTCAAGCGTGAGCGCGGGGGCAGGCCACTTGCGTATGGCTGCCTGGCAAATCTTGGCTTGGTCTTGGTGGGAGGTGTCGTCAGTCTTGTACATTTGGCTAGCTATTGTTCTTTGGTGCTTATTTACCTGATTGTGGTTCATCTTCTTTGTTTTTTTGCATGCAAGCTATGATGGTTAGCATGGGCAACCAGGGTCTTGCTGGCTACTGCTACTAGCTAGACGATGACATGGCAGCAGAGGTTGCGGCCTGTGGCAGTGGCAACGTGTTATAAGACCCTGTTTGGCACAGCTCCACCACAGGAAAAGTTGAATCTAGATTTGGGATTCACCTGATCCACCGTGGAGTAGCTCCACCGTGGATCTGGGATTCACCAAAGTGTTTGGTCTAGCTCCAACGTTTCTCTTTGTCTCACTTACATCTGGTCCCACACACCAATAAGAAAAAAAGGGCACGTTCTTCTTCCTTCCGACGACGCTCGCGCTACCAAACAGGCTCGCGCCAACTCCACCAAACTTGGATTTGGTGAAACACCCCTTGAAGTGCTCTATCAATTTGGTGAATCTGAGGCCAGATCCACCCTTGGTGGATCAGATCCACGGTGGAGTTGGTGGAGCTAAAAGTGTTTGGCAAAAAAAAAGTGAATCTGGATCTAGTTTTGATGAATCTGAAGCTGGTGAATCTTTGTCGAACAGGCCCTAAGGCGTTGGCGTGTGTCTTTGGTAGTAGGGAGGTTGGCCCACAACAAGCTAGAAACCACCACTCGCTCGAATGCCAAAACACTCGTCTCTTCGAAGATTGAATACTAAGCCAAAATCATTTCCCACCTAAAAAATGGTTTCTTCCCTCTCTTCACTAAGTTTGTTGTCACATCAGCACTTTTGTTCACTTGGCATACTATTTAATGCTATGGAAACTGCCTATGGTTTTAGGTTGGGACTGCCCTAAGAGACTATGGCCTTGTTTAGATTGCAAGTTTTTTTACTCTCTCTCCATCACATCAAATCTTTGAACACATGCATGGAGTATTAAATGTAGATAAAAAAATAACTAATTACACAGTTTGATTGTAAATTACGAGACGAATCTTTTGAGTCTAGTTAGACCATGATTGGACAATAATTGTCAAATATAAACGAAAGTGCTACAGTGCCAAATACTGATTCCTAACCTCAATCTAAACAAGGCCTATGCATCGAAGTTGTTGTATCCTGCGGGGCGCGTTTAGATGGCGAATTTTTTTTGTTTTGGCTGCTGTAGCACTTTCGTTTGTATTTAACAATTAGTGTCTAATTATGAACTAATTAGGTTTGAAAGTTTCGTCTCGCGATTTCTCACCCAATTGTGCAATTAGTTTTTTTTTCGTCTACATTTAGTACTCCATGCATGTGCCGTAAGATTCGATGTGACACTTTAGGGTGAAAATTTTTGGAATCTAAACAGAACCTTAATTTCATGAGGCATGGCAACTTGATGTGGTGAGAGAGAAAAATACAGATACATGCTGAGCACGAGAAAAACATATGTTGAGAGAGAAAAAAGTACAGATCCACACCAATCACGCTAAGCACAAGATAGGCATTTGTCATAAAGTTCAGCGTCCAACAAGTAATCAGTGTTTTATGGTGTATTATGCTTAGCAAATCAGAAGGATAACACATGGGACAAAAGTTTATACTAGTTCAAGTAAATGTGGTACCCTACATCTAGTTGAGAACTACTTCTATATTGTGTCATACACTCGGGATCGAATGAGGGGATGTTGATAATGTGAAAGTTATGTATAAGAACAAAGACGACCACACGGGCGACCCTACTGCTCCTTATATACCTGGGAGGTGGGGTTTACATCGAACAATCCTAATCATCTATACTTAATAATAAAGAGGCAAAATTTCTCTCATCAATTTTTTTGTCCGGCCCATCCATGTGTGTCCAACTCCGTCTGGCCTCCCCAATGCTACACGCTCTGTCATACGAGCCTTCTTGCCTTGAGTAGCAGGAATCCTACTCGAAATAGAAATAGAAAATGATAGGTAATGAACTCTGATGCATGGTAAATGCGTGTGCTATCCTTAGTTGAGCTTTAAGGGTGTTTTTGTTACTTGGGTCGTATCCAAACTCAGCTCATACGTGTATACGCATATCCTCCACTCAAAAAAAAATGTGTATACACATATCCAGTCCGTACGTATCCAAAATCCATAGTACGGAATGAATACATATCTAGGGAGTATCCGTATCGGATACGTATCGAAACGGGATCGAAAATCATCATAGTATAAAAGTAGAAAGTAAGCGAATATAAATTAGACAAAGCTATTTTTTAATTATCATTGGGATTGGTCTTCGTCATCGCGTCCATCTGCTCATGGCTCAGCTTTTGTGGCCAGTTCACGCCTGTTAATTTCCATCACTGGTTTATTTGCTTCCCAAATTAAAATAACCTTGTGCGCATAAACCTACTCTGTACCACTCTAATCTATCATGACCTATGGAGTTACCTGCTATCTGTGTCGAACTCCAATCTACCATGGCATATGAGTTGCACCGCTATCGTGGGCAGACACGAGGAAGTACTAGCTCCAGGTCTGCATAGCCATGTGTCGACAGGCACAAGTTTGTATGCCTATCGTGGATAACAGTTACAAGTCAACTGGTGTACATATGCATACACAAGCATGATCCAAAAAAAAACTTGATATCAAAGTTATACGGATTAAATTATTTATTGCACGCATGTACATCCCGTTGCAAACGAAAGATGGCCCCGAATTTTTTACAATTTGGTCTTTTTTTTTTTGAAAGTTTCTCACAAATAGACCCCTGTTGGAAAGAATTCAGAAAATAGGCCCTTAACTCAGCGTCATTGATGCTGGCGCCGAGCTGGGCGTCAGCGTCTCTGGCGCCGAGCTGCTGCCACGGTGAAAATACCTGCCAGGAGGCTCGACGCCAGACACTCTGACATCGAGCTCGGCGTCATACATATTGGCGTAGCCTCTGTCACCTGTTGGCAACAACGCGCACGCATATGGCAGCATTCATCTCCTCGGTAGTGCCACGCACTGTGCGTCTCCAGTACACCGCCAGGCGCATGCATGCAGTACCACCATCACTGGTCGCTTGCATGCCACCCGGCAGCCGGCTGCGGTGCGGCTTCAAAGCATGCGGCCAAGTGAAAATTTCTCGCCTTTTTCAACGCCTGTCCCTCTGTGCGTGGGCGCTCGTCGACGTCAGGGGAGGGTCAGGGTGAGGCCCCGCCTGACACCGCCGCGCAAGCTATACAGTGTACTTTATTGGCTACACAGTATACTTTATTGGCTACACAGTGTACAGTAGTACAGACGCTTGTTTTTCTACTATGCTAGTACATTGACGCCCGATGTACAGCGTGCGTCACTACACAGTGTACAGTCACTTTATTTGCCATGCCCGATGTACAGCGTACAGTCACTTTAGTGCTCGTTTAGTTCAAAAAAAAAAAATTATAAAAAGTGCTACAGTAGTCATCACATCGAATCTTGTGGTACGTGTATAGAACATTAAATATAGATGAAAAAAACTAATTGCACAATTTTGTTGAAAATTACGAGACGAACGTTTTAAGTCTAATTAGTCCATGATTAAAACAAAAAGTGCTACAATAGCCAAATTTTCAAAATATGCGAACTAAACACGCACTTGTACACTTTGTACAGCGTGCGCGATGGGATGGCCTATCGTAGGCATCCGGCCCCGAGCGCGCTACTGCGCGATGGTTGAAAGTTATGACTTTTTTTAGGTGGTAGCTTATATTCTAGCTAGATCTAAATCTTCATAAAGAATAATACTAGGTAATATTTTTTATAAAGATTTATGATACTAATTTTTAGAAAGTGATGGATACCTTTTCATTTAATTAAAAAATCATTACATAAATCCGAATAAAGTCTGGGACTTCATAAAACCAAGACCAAACTGAATCATAAGGCTTACGAACTGATCTAGCTGGAATATAAGCTACCACCTAAAAAAATCATAACTTCCAACCATCACGCAGTAGCGCACGCTCGGGGCCGGATGCCAGGGATAGGCCATCCCATCGCGCACGCTGTACAAAGTGTATAAAGTGACTGTACGCTGTACATCGGGCATGGCCAATAAAGTGACTGTACACTGTGTCGTGACGTACTTTGCTGTTCTTCGTGAGGCCCAGCGTATGTTTGGTGTGGCTCTCGCACCGGCTTCTCTTTTCGCGCCACAGGCGAAGCCACACCAAACACTCTTGCGGAGAGGAGGGCTTCTGGGTGGTGAACCACGAAGTCGGAGCCGTTTTCGCGTAAGCTGGCTCCGTAAGAAGGGTGGCTCCGTCAGAAGGGCTCCTGGCCACGGCTTCTATTTTCTAGGTGGTAAAATGTGGTGCCCCGACCGCAGAGCACATGTGGCAGAGCGATGCCACAAGGCCCCTAAAGCTTCTTTCAAATAGCACTACAGTTGTACACAATATTTATAATATTATAGCATTTGTAGCAACAGCTGTGCTTTTGTAGAAGTGAACAGGTTTAATTGAGTTTTGGTTTATCTTAATAGCATCCGGCCCCGAGCGCACGCTGTACATCGGGCGTCAATGTACTAGCATAGTAGAAGAACAAGTGTCTGTACTACTGTACACTGTGTAGCCAATAAAGTACTCTGTATAGCTTGCGCAGCGGTGTCAGGCGGGACCTCACCTTGACCCTCCCTGACGTCGACGAGCGCCCACGCACACGGGGACAGGCGTTGAAAAAGGCGAGAAATTTTCGCTTGGCCGCACGCTTTGAAGCCGCACCGCAGCCAGCTGCCGAGTGGCACGGAAGCGACCGGTCCGGTGATGGTGGTACTGTAAGCGTTGTTGTCAACAGGTAATAGAGCTCGGCGCCGAGCTCGACGTCAATATGTACAGCGCCGAGTTCAGCGCCAGAGTGATCGACGCCGAGCTCTCTGGCAGGTATTTTCACCGTGGCCAGGATCTCGACGCCAGAGACGCTGGCGCCGAGCTCGGCGTCAGCATCAATGGCGCCGAGCTAAGGGTCTATTTTCTGAATTCTTTTCGCCAAGGGTCTATTTGTGAGAAATTTTCAAAAAAGGGTCAAAATGTAAAAAATTCGGAAGATGGCCCCGTTTGGATGGTATGGTTCTGGAGGAATTTGGATGGTTCGGAGGAATTCTGGAGGAATCTGTGAGAAAAAAACACTGTTCCGGATAAAAAAACGGATCAGACCGAGTTTAAAGACATGCGAACAAGGCCGGAGCATGTTTGCTAGTATATACTTATTTTCTAGTTTGTTACAGGAAATAAGAGTCGGATCCCTAGTTTATTACATGGAATAGGAGTCGGACAACCTGAGTGGGTCTCTTACACATTGATTGGCTTCTAGCTCTTAAGCATATGCATATCTAGTGTCTTGTCCACCAAGTAGTGGAGGCACCCTATCCGGTTTAATTAGGCTTCTTGTGTAGCTTGTTCGGCCCACTCTGTCCTGGTCGGGTGTTTTCCTTGATGATGGGGATATTTGGCGCCCATAGTAACGACAGTAGCCCCAGAGGTCTTCATCAGGAGCCGGTCACCTGCTCGGTCCGTTGGTCACACCCATTATTGGTGCAAATCTTTAACCTCTCGAATTTTGCTCGTCATGACAACCAGTTGAAGATTAGAACACAGGGTTGTCCCATAGAATTTGAGGGCTTGCTCGCTTGAATTTATCAACCGGCTAATGGTGGAGCTCACGGCGCATTTTCTCTCTCTTGCTAATGGTGGGGCTCACGGCGCATGTCTTGGCCTGCGTGGGGCGGCAGCGCTAGCCGACGGCCGGCGGTGCGGATTCAGCCTGGTGCGGGCGGATCCGGTGTTCTCCTGCCTGGATCCGGTGCCTGGGGAGGCGGTGGACTCCGCGTGTGGGCTTCAGGGCTTGCCGTCCGGTTGGGCGTCATGCCAGCCGCGGTGCGCGTGCTGAGCGCCGACGCCAAGTCCCCGCTTTGCGTGCTGGAGGCCGCGGTGGGGTGCGCCGATGGTCGCACCGCTGTCTGCGAGTCCACGGGGTCAGATGGACGGCGCGGATGCGGCAGTGTCGTTGCTGTGGGCGGTATGCCACCTGTTCCAGGATTAGCGCGCAGTGGAGGTGGCGGCGCAACTGCGCCGCAGCGGTAGCGGTGCGGCGGCTTCTCCACGTGTGGTCGAGCCTTTGCTTTGTTGTTCTGTTGATGACGATGGCCCCGTTCGGCTTATCCCATATTCAGCTTGTTTTGTTTCTTTTTTCAGCCGAAACAGTATTTTTCTCTCACAATAATTTAGTCAGAACTAAAGATGTGCATGCAGCCCGTGGGCCAAAGGCCCGGCCCAAAGCACGGTTATTGGGCCCGACCCGAGCACGGCACGGCCCGAACCCTAACCGGGCCCGTGCCGGCCCGAAGCCCGTAGCAGTCCGGGCTTGGGCTGAGGCCTCGGCCCGCCGGGCGGCACGGCACGGCCCGTTTTACAACGGCCGGCCCGGTGGAGGCCCGTTTTAATTTATTGAGCTGGTCGTACTATTTTCCTTTCTAGGGTTTTATCTCACGAGGTGTGAGTTTTACCTAGAATGGTTTTTAATGAGGGGGCATTGCATAAAAAGCTCAAATATTTTGTCATCCGGTGTTTCTGTGATCGTTAAATATGAATATGTGAACCTGTGATTGTGCTGTTAAATATGGTGTTTACTGTGTAACGGGCTATGGGCCGGCCCGATGGACCAGTGGGCCGCGGGCTCAACGGGCTAGCACGGCCCGATATTCGGCCCACGGACCGTGCCTGGGCCGTCCGACAGGCACGGTGGACTGTTCAGGCACGGCCCGGTGGCCCGGCGGGCCAAAAGGGCCCGAGCCCGATCGGGCCGTGCCTGGCCCGGGCTCGGGCCGTGCCGTGCCGTGCCGGCCCGTTGCTCATCTTTAGTCAGAACGGTGTTTTTTAGCCAGTTTTAACCAAAATTCTGCGAGCCGAACGGGGCCGATGATGCCTTTGGGCCCATATTCCTCCCTGGAGGCATCTATCTGTCGAGGCACCCTCCTCTTCTCTCGCCGTGGATCTTGCGTGTGAAAAACCTAGTCCATTTTCGACAGGCAGCGGCAACGCGTCACCTTCCTTTTTGAAGGTGTTGCCCCCATGTGATTCCTACTTTGGTGGTTGCGTCCTAACATCAAGAGTTTCTAAGTAAATAAGGATTACTACTGCAGTTGATCAAATTTTGAGTTCTAAGAGCATCTCCAAAAGTACCTAATATTTTCTTCCAAAAAATATGGAGTCTTGCAACTTTTAAAAAAGTATTAGGAGGAATAAAAAAGATCATCTCCAACAGTTTCTAATAATCCACTTCTAAAATATAGAAGATAATTAATCATATACTATTTCTAAATTATGGTAACCACTTTTATATATTCTTTCTCTCTTGTACATTTATATCAGAAACCCTTTCCTACACTTTATTCTTTTCCACATCCTTCTACTTTTAGATTACACACGGGAAAAGAAGATACGCGCGACTTGAAGTCCGCGGATCTTTACGTGCAAGAGGGGGATTTTTCTATGTGCCAAAAGATTGGGAGATGAGTTTTGGTGTCGTTGGAAATGGATTTTTTTTTATTCTTTCCAAAAATCATGGATTAGGAAGGATTATTAGGTACTCTTGGAGATGCTCTAACATAAGAGTTTCTAAGTAAAAGAGGATGCGAAGGATTGCTACTGCACAAGATCAAAGCAAGTTTGAAGCAAGGACATACAAGTTGGAAGCTTAGTCTTGCCAGCTCTCTTAGTCTTATTGCTCTTTTTTTTGTGTACCTCAATTTTGAGGCTTGGAGTCTAAAGGCTCTTTTGTAAACTTTGGCTCTGTATATCCACGTGTGGATATAAAGGCCGAATCTCTATATATTATCTAAAAACATCTCATTTTCTCTGCGGTCATTATGCCGGCTGAGATGCTGGAGCAAGTGACATCATTCCGTTTGAAAGGCAAAAGCATATGCTATAACTACCTTCATCTCACAAAGAGTGGGTATTTTAGCTTTGTCTTAAATTAAATTATCTCAAGTTTGACTAAGAGTATATAAAAATTATCAAAATTTATGAGACCAAATAAGTATATATCATGATATTCACTATGAAATATATTTCCATAGTGTGCCTATTTAGTATAAAAAATATTGATAATCTTTACTATAAAGTTGATCCAAATTAAAATAAGGATGTACTAGTATTTACTAAAAATAGGAGTAAATTAGTACCAAGGAGACATGTAGAAAAATTTTCAGGGACTTCACTATCCTTCAAAGCTACTGGAAGTGGACAACCAACGTTGCAACCACATATATAAATCAAACACACGCCATGTCTACCTAATATATATATATATTGCCTACGTGAACAAAATGACCAAACATGCATGTAATCGTAAAGAAATCACGCGCGCGGCAGTCAATCAAACTCCGGCCATGAGCGGCAGCTGCATGGACGTCGAACGGTGTATGGCCGACCGGCGACATGGGGGCTAGCTAGACGCCGCCGCAGCGGTAGGTGATCTTGCACGTCCTGCCGACCCTGACCACGTAAGTGTGCTGCGGCTTGACGAGGAAGGGGGGCAGCCGCAGCAGCGCCTCGCAGACGCAGTCCTTCTGCACCTCCTTGAGCCATCGGCAGCAGTCGCGGTACGCGCGGAGCTCCTCGTCGTGGTGGTGTTCGTCGTCATCGTCATCCTCGTCGTCGTCGTCGTCTTCGTGGTCATCGTCGTGGTCGGGGTCGTCAGTGTCGTGGTGGTCTTCGTCGTCGTTGTGATCGTCGTCGTCATGATGCTCGTCGTCGTCAGCATGATCATCGTCGTGGTCAGGGTCGTCGGCATCATGGTGGTCGTCGCCGTCGTCCCGCAGACGCCCACGGCCTCGACCCCGCCCGCGCCCGTGCCCGCCGCGGGTGCGGATCCCTTGGTGTTGGTGGTGACCAACGGTGCGGTTCCCAGCGACGACGCCGTGGCTGCCGTTACTCCTCGCCATCAGGGCCGAGATGCTGACGGCCGCCGCGTGGTGGCTGCGACGACGGTCGCGGTCATGATGCTCGTCGTCGTCGTCGTGGTCATCCTCGTCCTCGTCATCATCGTCGTGGTGGTGGTGCTCGTCGGGCGGACTCGGCGGCAGGATGGAGCAGGCCTGGCTGGCGATGGCGAACTGGCTAATGCAGAACGCCTTGGCGCCCTTGGTCGGCTGCGCGACGGCGGCGAGGGGAGCGAGGAGGGACGGGAGGAGGAGGAGGACGGCGGCGAGCACCGCGACGTGAGGCGCCGGGGCCGCCATCGATCGTCTTGTCGCCTGCTAGCTGCTAGATAGTGCTCGCTCAGCCGTTGTGGCCTAGCCTCTCCGGCTCTCCCAGTCTCCCTAGCTCGCTGGCGGCGTGCGACTTGTTTATATAAAGACATGGGATTATTTCAAGTAGTTGGGTCAGCCGCTGCACGGTCTGGATTAGGTGCTTGCTTCCTCCTGTCCTGCTTAACCAGACGAGACGAGTAGGAGTAGGAGTGAGCGGATCATCGGTGCATGCTCTGAATTAGGTAGGTGCTTCATACCGGTGGCATGCATCGACCCAGGCCAACGACTTGTTGCGTCCTTCAGCCCATGGCCACCCTGTTTACATGCATATATACACAGGTACTGGTTTGCTGGTGAGAGGTTAGTGGCCCTTTGGTCATGCATGCAACTCACTTGTTTTTGGCTTTGATGGTACGTAGATGGATACTGGCATTCTAGCTAGGGGACATTGCATGTTAGCTCTCAGATGTTCGTCGAAGACTCTTTTAAACAGGAGTACTTGAGACTGGCGCGGCTCCACAGCGCCATTGACAATACAGCCAACCAAAAAAACAATAATGTACTTCATCCGTATAAATCATGAACAATAATATATCCCCCATCCGCTTAATAGCAGTTGTAGTTCTACCTTTGTTATTTGTTCTAAGCGAAATATTTCAATTCTATCTTTGACCATAAATTTTCAATATTCATATAGTTTAACAACAAGCGGATTATACTTTATGAAAATATTACTCATGATTCATCTAAAAACATAAATCTTATTATGATGAACTATGTTAAATTTCTAGCTAGAGATTAATGGTTAAAGATAGAAACGTTTGACGACTTTGGACAAATTTAAATCAAACACCTTTCTGAGATCATCACAAATACTAGTTGATCGTCACATATATGATCTTAAATCAAATAAATATAAGCTATAAGGAATAATTTTTCATTGTAACACCAGTAGTGTTGTCAATCTCTGGAAGAGTAATAAGCTCAAATAGTTCGACCAACACCAGCCACAAATTAAATGGAACTATATTTGTGATCACAGGAAGTACCACGTAACATTAGATTTAGTAGTTTTCTAGGGAAACAATAATGATCAATCGCAAGTCATTAGTTCCGCCATATGTACTTGCTCTATATACATACACGAAAATGGGGTTGAAAACAAGTGAACATCAAAGCTGAAACTGTCCAGATGCAAGGAGTGAGTGATCGGACAGGTCACCAGCAGGTGCAAAATGATTTGTATTTCACTCTTTTTTGGCATATATGTACGCTGTACTCAAACAGTCTCGGCAAGTCATCAGAGCAGCTGGCTGTCGTCTGAGGCCAGGAGGAATTCAGGAATGGACATCAGCAATGAAATCGAAGACTCCGGCACTAACAAATACAATCTAATAAGACTACAATCGGTTGATAAAAGTCATCCTATCCCTACAACTCAGCTCTGTGTGTGGTCGCACAGTCTACCCCTAGGATACAACAGCACTTCAGGCAGACCGACTGCCATAGAATCCTTGAGATACATATGTACAAGGAGGCAGGTACCAGCTCCCACTTTCCTGGAGTGTCCCGTTTCTGCCTTAATCTGAAGCAGAGATACCAGACTCTCCCAGGTTAAACCCCCACAGACTAAGCATCAGCACCTGAAACAAACGGGATGTCAGATGAAACAAAGAGGACAATGCCTTGTAAACCTCAACAAAAGCACTGCCAATGTAACAAATAGCCTACCACTTCAATATTGCAACAGGTTATCTAGATCTCCATCCACCATGTCCTGCAGTACCAAAGGTGCATTTAGTATCCACAATTTTTACTCGCCAAGCAAGAGAATGTGAGAACTGAGAAGCTTTCTTTCACAAATACCCAGTGGCTCTTATTTTAGCATCTCACAACAAACAAATGAAATAAATACAGCTTTGTTATTAACAAGTAACAGGAATTATAATTACTGCACTACTGATGAAAAGCTACTTTAAAGTAAACATAAAATGGAGAACAAGATTCTGATCCTATTCAACAAAACTATGGCACTCTTTCACGTCGTTGCCACCTGACTTTTCGCTGAAGCTCGTGAGTGAAGCCTGAAAATCCTCTACCTTAGCAACAAAATTATACTCGATCCAAAACATAAGGATTTTTTGTCATAAAAGCTTTTAGTTTAGTATTAACA
Source organism: Miscanthus floridulus (assembly GCF_019320115.1). Classification (NCBI taxonomy): domain Eukaryota; kingdom Viridiplantae; phylum Streptophyta; class Magnoliopsida; order Poales; family Poaceae; genus Miscanthus; species Miscanthus floridulus. Next base: position 138,491,337 of record NC_089581.1, on the reverse strand, counting down.
TCTACAAGTTCATAAATATTACTGTTCTTTTTTATAAACTTAGTATAGTTTGACTTGGGACAAACCAAAGTCCTCAATATTTTGGGACTGATGGACTAGCAATTCTTTACAAGACCGGATTTCAAGAAACAAATATTAATAGGAAATGGAAGCAACTTTCATTAAAAAGCATATATATATCAACACATGTTACATACCTCCAGCTGCATGTGAAACTGGAGGTTCCACAGAATGTCTTGAGGGAGAATAGTTATTAGATATCCTAGGCGGCCTAGACCACCCTGCACAAGGCCCTGGTGGAGGATCTGAAAGTCGCCCATAGTGCATTGGGGCTGGTGGAGCTTCAAAATGGTCAGGAATCGGAGGAGGTCCTGCATATGACTCAACAACAAGACAAATCAACTCAGTGCTGGATGTAGATGATCATATAACAAGCAATAGCTCATTCCTTCAAAAGCATTAGCATATCTTATTTTTATTAGGGTACCTTACAGCATAATGACCATGATAAATAAGAAGAGATTCATGACCATGGCCGTACCTGGAGGAAAAGGATATCTTCCCCTGTCAGCAGCCTCATTGTGCATTGGCCCCCTAATAGCTCTCTCATCGAAGTGATGTCCTCTGTCATCAAAATGATGTCTTCTATCATCGAAGTAATGGCCTCTATCATCATAGTGATATCCTCTATCATCATAGTGGTATCCTCTATCATCATAATGTTGTTGTCTGTCATGCCCATGATGCCTTCGATCATGTCTGTGATGACCTCGATCATGTCCATTGGACTGATATCTCTCAGGATAAGGTGGACAGTTATTACCCCAGTGATATGGCCTATGTTGGTGTTCTGGTGGCACAGAAGGGAATTGATTTGGAGGGGGTGGAGGGGGTGGTGGTTGCAGATGATATCCCTCATTAGGCATTGTTGTGGCTGGAGGCCGATGATAGTTATTCCCATGGTATGGTGCTGGGGGAGCAGGGAAACTACCATGGGGACCAGGAGGATTGAGTGGTGCCATTGGTGGTGGTGGGGGAGGTGGTATCTGATTTGGTTGCCCTCCATATCCCGAATTATTAAAAGGTGGGGGTGGCAATGAAGCAGCAGAAGAATTCATGTTACCTGGGTGCTCTGCAATTGAATGGGGTTGTTGACTTTGAACATTCTGTAAAAAAGAAAAGAAAGAAGTACCTATTAGGTACATGACATTATGATTGCATAATCTCTTCTTGCAAAGGAACAAAATATACATACATATGTAGTTCTTGGAGGATGCGGCCCAATGGAATCATATGCCATTTGTAATTTAGGCTGCATCTGCGCACTCTGAGGAACGGGGGCAGGTGGAGGAGGTGGCACAGGCGGAGGAGATGATGGCAACGGCGGAGGTGATGGAGGCCAGTCCACAGGAAGTGGAGGGCCAACATCTGAAGGCCGTTGATCAGATGGTGCACAATTGGTGTCACTTTGCTCTGGTTGGCATTTGGTGGTTGCTTCAATATCAGATGGTGGAGCTACATCCTCCATCTCAAGCTCACCATCAACCTCTTCAAGAATGTGGTGATGCTTCTCAACAGGTATTTGAGATTCTTCATTGTCATCATTATATGGGGCATCCTGTTCAGGTGTAACAGCTTCAAAGCTCAAGCTCCTATCTTCAGAAGAGCTTTCTTCCTCTTCTTCAAGTACTTTTGTACAAATTAAGTTGGGTAGCTGAAAACCAGCATTGCTGTTGACAACAATGAAACACACAACCATGAGGCAAATAGACGAAAGTAGGAGAAACGCTCAGGACAAAAGATGATGTTACATGCTCTATGTGCATAACTGATTTGTTAAAGTAATAAGGCCAAATTGAAAGGCCCGCTAGGACCCAAGATGCCACAGATGCAGCTCCGCATTGCATGTATCATGCATGATCGTAAACACGCATCACATTTTTTTCTGACATTTGTGTTCCATATCTATTATAGAAAGGTTGTTTTATGGGTATTATTCAGTCTGGACTCTTAAGCAACTTTTCTAAGCGCTCCCTTGTATTTCCAGTGATAGCTCTGTTACATTTTTCTTAGCTGATGTACAAGTTCAATAGTATAGCAAAAGAGGGCAAGCAAAACAATTTAACTGCTGGAGATTTTTTTTCCCAAATATTTGCTAATTCTTTGTCGGTACTAGTACCAGTTACCAAAAAGCCAAAATAGCACATTGCTTAACAAACCAACTTACGAAATCTCTACACCTAAAAAAGACTGTAACATCATCGTCTACCCAGTGATAGCAAGTATCGATCCCTGCTCACGCGCCCGCGTCCGATACGAATCATCCTCCACTCGGAGCTCATGCGTACTGCGTCCTACCCGGTTCCGATACAAAGATTAGATCCACGTGTCCATGTCCGATACGAAGTCCTCAGAGCTCACGCGCCTACGTCCGATTACTAGGGTTCAGTTCAATAAATTGTGGCCCCGGTGCAACGCACGGGCATATATCTAGTTATAAAAGAATGCCCTAATGGGTTTGTATGAGCAAAATCATGGACATGAGGATATAAACAAAGATACCCTAATCAAACCTACCTAGGGCTAGCACGTGATTTTTTTTATGGACGGTGAATTCATATAGTTCTTGTCCTGATTGTGCATTGGGACACAACAAATAAAAGATTATTGCATATAGAGAAAATAATTGAAGAAGTTGCAAACATAAGGCACTATAGCATATAGCTTAAAACCATTTTTCAATTCCAAAATATGAAACCAGTGCTTATTGCATGATAACATGCAAATGACACAAGCATGTAACGCTCACACTCATATAGCTTTAACCATTTTCATTACAGGAACATAATAAAGGGATAGCACCATACCTCCCATACTCATCAACAAGCATTCCTTCATTGTCACGCAAAGGGTCATTTAGTGCTCTCTCTGTTCTTGAAGGACGGCGAGAACTTCCAAATGATGCCTCGTTGATAGTCTCAATTTCTCTAATATGGTGACGGATGATATATTCTGAAAGTGTTTTCCTTTCAAGCCAAAGTTTCAAAACCTAATAATTAAATGACAAATTTGTAAGAAGCAAAAGAAAAGGCAGTGCAGCATGTGATGTCTACTCTCAAGACCATCAAATGTACTAACCTTGAGACATTGCTTTCGATTCTCCCATGCTGAGTTTCCAGGAGGTGCAGCAGCATAGAGAATTCGAGGTAGAACTGCCTGAATGAGAGAGGGATATACATCTCCAGCTCCACCTGCATAATTTTTAATGTAATCATAAATACCATGATAAAAAAAAATAATGAACCAAAAATGGGAAGGCTAACACCTACCTTTCTGATTGCGGGAGCATTGTGTTATTGAATCTACAAGAAAGAAGAGATCCACCCTCTTATATAAATTTGATTCCTTTTCCAGGTGTTCAACGATGATGTCAATTGCCTAATCAATCAAACAAAAAAAAGGCATCAGAAAATTTTGATAGATAGCACTTTGGTGGAAGAAATAAGGGCCATGTGATTCTCTTCATAAGCTGGATGCAGGCAGCATGCACGTTTATGTAAATTTCACAAACTAAACTAGAATTTGTAAATGGCATGTCTGACAGGATTATCACTTGTTATTTCCAAGTCCTCAAGCTTATGATATGGTTCCTCATACTATGTCTAAGCACGTAGAAAAATATCAGTAGATGGCTCTCTTAGGTAACGAGCTACATACATCAAAATGAAATGTCTGCTCCTCAAGTTAGCGTAAGGCATATAAAACACATCATCACCAGAGTAAGAAAACCAAGAAATGAATCTACGCTAATCAATCCACCAAAAATCCAGTATATCGAACAAACCAGCTACATCAAAAAAATCCAAAAGCAAACAAATCAAGACAATCCTAAAGAAACATCTAGTCACAGAGCATGAACAAAGAACTAGGAGTCTTATGGAAAACGGTTTTTTTATGTGAACAAATACAACAAAAGGAGGGATATGCAGAGTCTAACCTCACCAGCAATGCCAAATTTAGCACACTCAATAGCAAGACGTGTCGCGCGTGATATACTTTCTTTGGTTCTTGTCAATGTACTGAGGAAATCTTTGAAAGACCTTCGTGCTGCATTGGCTTCATCATGCCCTGCTAATTTCTTCAGTTGAATATTATCAAAAGGACTCCTAGAATGAACATTATCATTTCCAGAGGTGGGCCTGATTATCCGATTTGAGGGTGACAACTGCCTGTGTGATCCTTCCTTGGGAGGTGTATTTATTGATGTCTCAGGAATATACTTGGCATTTAGGAAGTTATCTGGAAAGGAAGTTGATCGAGAAAACCTTCTAGCTTGTGCAACAGCTATAAGTTCTTTCATTGGCATTGAATCTGGAGAAGTGCTCCTGTCCTTAATTTTTCTATGGTTCAGTTCTTTCAATGCCAAAGATGAGAATGTATGCCTGCAAGACAAATAAGTACAGTCATGCCTTATCAGAAGGCTGCTTTGTAAATTTAAGCACCAAGTTGGAAGGTACAACAGAAGATCACAACAGCAAGACAGCAGCATGTTCAGGAACCTAATCTACAATATCCCTACCTCTGTTTCACTATATTTTATCCATAGCAGTACCAGGTGCGCTAAATAAGTAACAGGTCCAGGAAAAAAATAATGTGAAATGACTATCTGTACCCATATTAAATGTTATGATATAATCATTTCTCTTCTATCAAATAATTTACTTAGGGGAAGGGAGTGGAAGTATTGCAATAGCTACACCCTCATAAGTCACATCCTCCAGAGACAAACATTACAGAACATTTTCTGCCGAAGCCATGTGCAAAAATAGTAAAACAAAGGGAAGCAATAAATACTCTATAGAACTGTAGATATTGCATTCAGATTTCATAGAAGAATTACTTTAGCTTATGCTTCACAAGTTCACAGTTTGATTGAAATGAACAACAAAATCTACTCTCCATCCATTTTACAATATTTGTCCAAATTCTCAGGAAGCAGCGTCTCAAAAATGTTTGTGCATCACAAATGTTAGTGTATTTTTAAAGAAAAAAATAAGTGCAATAACTCCACTCCCCACCCCTACTTTAGTACTGTGAAGACAAAAAAACATGCAGGTTGATAGGGCCAGTCATATCTAATAGGAGAATGTGTACTCATCTTCTTTTTTTTCCTTACATTAGTGTTTCCTTGGTTTGTGCACATGTTGGGTTCAGATAAAAATTACGGGAGTACACCTTCAGGATAATAAAAATTAGATTTTAGTAAGTGGATGGCAGTCTAATATGTATGACAGAAGAATCATGATCTTAGGAAACCATAAGTGAATATAAAGGTTAATACAGTACTTTCCATTCTTATAGAATATAGGCATCATGCTTAAGCTTAATAACAGCACAACACAAGAGCTCCAAAAAACATAGGAATTTTGAAGGATTTTCAGTTCCTATAGGAAAAAATCCTATGAAGCCCTTTGGAACAAAGGAATGCTTCCCAACAATTCCTTTGAAATTCCTATGGATTGAGCCATAGGTAATTTTGGAGGAAATAAAACATGAATTACAACCTCATTGTTTTGTTCCCTATGTTTCTCCTACATTGCTTCCAAAGGCATCTTCCCAAACCTTCGTTTGTTCTGAAATCTTGTAGGATTTGAAGTGTTAGGGCATTTCACTCCTACTTTTTTCCTATTCCTGTGTTTTATAAATCCTTTGTTTCGAAGGGGGGCTAAACAATGGATATTTTCATGCTTCAAGCATGTCCCAATAATAACAAAATTGTGCTCTGCAAAATTAATCTTGGCCAGCTCAAAAAACCTATCAATTAGCAGTGTCCAGATATAGCATCTGGTGCACAACGAGGTAGAAAACAGCGCCCAGCTATTTCATATTTTTTAGAAAGAATTGTGCAGCATAAGTGAATAGTCCACAGATATCCATCACCAAAATTATCATGACACAAGCACTTTGACTATTATTTGTAAAAAACAGGGAGACTAGTTTTCAGAGTCCTAAGCCATCACATAGACCCAGTTTTGCATATGCAATTTCAAAAGTAGACATCTTTGGTGAAATAATCATCTCACATCATCCAGAAAAAATGAGAAGGCCCATCATAACACACTTGGGAAAAGATGCATGTCAAAAATAGAAATGGCACATGTACCAAAATTGCAGAAGAGCAACATAGATATGTAGGTGCAAAATACATCATATATTCATGTTAAAAACATTAAAGGTAACATCAGCATAAAAATAAGATCTTAGATCTTACACTTCAGATGTCCGGGTGTCTGCATCGGATTGTATACTGGATGATTTAGTAGCCAACGAAGAGTTGCTTGCCGTATCCCCCACATTGTTCACTGAATCCACTACAATAGTCTCACTATGTTGTATAGTGTTGCTCATCACATTGTTGTTTGAATGGTCAATTGGTTCTGCACTTCTGTCAACATCACAAACAGCAGAGCCAAATGGCTTAGTCTCTTTGACACCGTTTGCTGACACATTTTCACTGGCTTTCTCCAAAGACGAAGACAACCGGTCAGGTACAGATGTGGCTTGTGTAACATCAAGTGCAGGCCGATTCAATTTCATACAAAGGGCTGAAGTTTTCCCACAGGAATCATTATCTAGTTCACTAAAAACACAAGAACCATTGGCCGTTTTAGTATCCATGAGGGTTTCTTCACAGGAATCATTTTCTCTTGAAGGAACTGAAGCAGAATCAGGAATGGTGTTATTTTGTAAAATTGATTCTGAGGTACATTTGCCCGATGGGTTATGCACGAACTGTGTGTCTAAAGAAGGTTCAGGGCTTTGAACTATTACAGGATTATTGGATACTGTGACTACTGCATCTGCAGATTTATTAGAATGGCTGCTTGCTGTCAACAAAGAGCCAATTAGAGCCATTTCATTTGGTCCTGTCACTTCAGGTATATTGTTGATATTCTCAGCAACATTAGCAGACATAGCTTCTAAGGCACGATGAAGGCGTTTTGAAGGAGGCAAAGCAGCTTCCACATCTAATGCTAAAATTTTTGGATGGTATTCTTTATTCTTCCAAGGAAGATGAGCTTCCTTTGACAGGATAGTTGTGTCAAATTTGCAGGACGGATTAGAAGTAGAACTTACAACTGTGGACACCTGATCAGCTGAGTAATCATTGGCAGGACTTGCTTCACATTGGTCCAAGGTTGTTGCAAGCTCTGGCTTCTTATTAGAAGCATCAATTTCATCAACTGGTGAATCCTCCAACTGAGACCTTTCCATTCGGACCCTTGCCCTTTTGACCAATGGCAAGTGCTCATCTCCATCTGACTTGCTTACTTCATTCTTTGAATTTGGAGAATCTGGTAGGATTTCACTGTACTCAGCACGTAATTGCTCATCTTTATTTGGTGTTGTACAATCTTTATAATGAGGAACAGGTTTTCTATCTGATTTTCTTTTTCTCGTGAAAATTACTGCTGTGTTCATGGGTAGACTTGATGTGCCATTTGATTTCAATTCTGTCTCTGAAGTTCCATCTTCAGATGCTTCACTGTTACAAGTACTATCCACCTTAGCAGGAGGATTAAACATTCTGTTGCTGTTACTAGCCCCCAACGTTGGTTGGTTGGAAGTGCCTCCGCCAGAATGCAACCAGACATTATCTGATGTAGAAACAGAACCTGAGTTAGCTTTGTCATCCTCATGCCTATGACGACTGGAACGTTCCTTATGTTCACCAGGAACCAAATCAATAGAAGCCAAATTGGTATGATCAAAAAATTTACCAGAACCAGAACCTTGAGCCTTTCTCGATTCAACACTTATTGAACTTCTTGACTTCCGCAGAGATGGAACCCTACTACGTGTGTAGCAATTTTGTGGCTGTGCATCCCTTTGCTTATTTGAAAATGAATTAGTACGCAAAGAAATATCCCTCATTTCATCAAGGACGGATACATTTTCAGCAGGCTCAGGGGCAGAATTTACAACACAGCGCTCGTCACCCATTATAGTGACTGAAGGCCTGTCAGAATTGACCATGTCATGACTCCTGGTAGTGACATAATGATCTTCTATCTTTTTATCATTGTGCATATAAGAGCTACTGACCAGATTTTCAGTATCCATGCAGCTATTATTTTCAGCAAACTTTTCTACGCCTGGCTTTACTTCTTCGGCAGCCAAGTCAACCTTGTTATTACCTTTATCCCTTAGAGAATCATAAACTTCAATTATCTCATCAACTGCTCTCAGGAAATCAGCCCCTTTACCATGTCGCTTAGCAAGTAGAGATCTTTTTTTCTCTTCAGTGAATGCCTCGAGATCAGCATAATTGCAGAAAGCACTGCAATAGAAAGAACTAAGAGTCACAAATAACTTACAGGTTGAAATGGTTCTAAAACATGATTTACTTTTTGAGAAGGAACTACCAAAAAGTGCTAATATAAGCTAATCAAAAGTAACAATACTGAGATGGTTCCAAAAAAGAGGATGTTAAGAAGATACAAAAGAAACTCACAAATTCAAATAAAACCGAAAATAGCACTTACATCTGTTTAGTACCATAGAAATAAACCAGCGGTTTCTTTTTAGTAGAAGGCATCTTCCACTGCTCTGGTTCACTAATCTGCAAAAGTACGAATATTCACAAAATGAACTAATTTCTTCATATTCCCTCACGAAAAAGGTAACTTCTGAAAGTGCAAAATGGAATTTCATACAAGCATACGCTCACATGAATACCGGTGCCCTACTAGGGTAGCCAGACCTAAAGTACAGAGAAATAGCATGAGTAAGCCTATGGCATTTCATGAGAGTCATCTCCTCTGATAAAAAAAATACAAACACATTTAGGCTTGTCCTAACTCCTAAGTCAAACTTCTTTTAACATTGACCATCACTATCTATAGTTTTATAGACAACACAAAATTGGCATTACCAGATTAATTATGAAAAAGTATTCATGGTATACAAATCTTCGAATTTAAGATTATATATTTTATAGATATTACTAGTTGAAATGTCATATTGGAGAAAATGTCGATGTCCAAATAGGGTTATATTCATGACGAGAGTAAGTATACCAGTTGAACTTAAAATAAAGCCCCAAAAGAAAATGAATATACTAGGAACCATAATCACTCTTAGGAAAGTGTCCACAACAGCTACAGAGCAGACAGAAAGTTAACAGTATACCTTTTCGGTGAATACAGGACGAGAGAAATTTTGCAAGGACAGTCGATGTAACATGAGTTTTGACTGGAAGCACTTAAGCATTTCACCTAATAGTTAGGGCCTTAGGGGGCAGAATGCAAAGAAAATAATGACACACTATTGAGACAGACACCATCACTTAATCTAATCAATATGTCATGTCAATAATGAACAGTATATTTTTAAGTGTTTATTATCCAAAATCACCCATAGCATGCTTCCCAACATAAGAATGGCCAAGCCAACATATAGCAAGTAGTGATATTCAACCAAGCTTCTTGAGTCCATTCTATTTGTTCAGGTAAGGAATTGTGGGAGGCTGCATTTGGCATCACAGCACAGGACAGAAGATGCAATTGGTTCCATCCTAAATACTGGTCATTTCAGCAAACACAGGCTTAATACATCCCCTGACATTCCTGTAGCAGTCAATGCCAAGTTGGCAATGGCCCAAAAACATCACATACGGAGACTGAGAACTACCCACGTGCTCTCAAGTTCAGACCTTCCAACATCTCTGCCCAAACATCTCAATCCAAACCCACACACTTAAGTCACAGCATTATGGGCCCTACATTTATCTCACTCTACAATCATAGTAAATAATACATGCAGGACAAGCTTTTGTAGTGTTTTACAATCCCTTTTTGCAATATTTGGACATATGCACCGCCAATTTAAACAAAGCAAATGACTAGCCATATATTTTTGTTTAAATTAACTTCAAAAAATAATCTGCCTAATGAAATATATTTAACATATTTATTTTCATGCAATGGAACAGAATACAGGAATGGCGCATTACCAAAACATTCCATCCCAGAAACCAAACATAAGACTTACTGAAATAAATCAACAATTATGTGTTCAAATGTTCAATTAGGGTGCTGCGACTAGAAGGATTAAGAATACTTGCAAAGTGGTTTAACAAATGCGATGAGAATGAGAAGCGTTTTTGAGTGGAGGAGAAATTATAAAGAAAAAAGAATCACAGCAAAAACTAGAAGAACCTATATGGAGGGCTAGAAAATTGAATTAGATCTTTTGTATCACCAAACAGGCATATACAAAGTCAGAAGAGCTCTATAAACTCAGAAGAATCTGCATGAAGTTGCTAAACATATGACACCTGTCGTGTGACTACCAATACCAATACGAATAGAGGACATCTTTTAGCTTGTTTAACCCTTGGTCCGAATTTAAAACAAAACATGAGAGAACATTTAACGCGCACTTAGTTGCAGACCACTCTGTAGTATAGAAGCACGCATGCAAATAATATTTCGCATAATATGAACACCATACACAAAAACAACAAATCTTATGCTATTTTTTCCCACTGCGGATAAATCCGAATTTCATTACTGAAAAGCAACGAAATTACAAAAGTTTGATGACATTCAAGAAGAAAATCTTATGCTGCTTTAGAAGTGATAAAAAATGAAATGACAAAGTGCCACCTTGTGGAACCTAGGAAGCACCAGATATCCTGGCATCTGTAGTAAACAGGAAGTACAAAGAGCCAGATCCCCAAGAACGAAGTCCATATCCTTAACCAGTTAAACACAACAATAAGCTATAAAATCCATAGGTCAAGTTGGGTCGAAATCTTACTGCACATCCAAACACAAGGAAGATGGCCCCTAATCAGTAATCACCCAAATCCTACCCAGCCCCCGTGCCATAAATCACAAGTAACACCAGATCTCTACAAGAACCCAACATCTAAACAAACAAATCACCAAGAAATGAACCAAGCTAGGCCAAAAAATGCAGTAGAAATCAGCCCCTAGTCCCTAAAGCTCAGCAGAAAGTAATGGAAAGGGATTTCTTTTACTAAAGATTCTATCTTTATTGAGCATGTGGTAACCAAAACCCTGCTCGCACAAATTCCCTGCGCTACGCAGCAACAGGAGGGCAAAATTAGCGCAGATTAATAGCTAAAATGGCCAAATCGGGGTAGGAGACCATGTGAAAACCTAAGATTTAACCAAACCGGCCTGCTGGGCAGCCCCAAGACACCGGCCTTCCACGTCCCCCACCAAACCCTAAGCCAGAAACCCCCGCCCAGACCCAGAATCCCCGGACGGCCGGACCCCAGGCTGCCCAGGCCACAAGGAGGCCACAGATCAGCGGGCAGAGCAGAAGGAGCTGTTGAGACGACGCACTCACCATAGCCGGCCAGGCCGGGAAGCCCTTCATCTTGGCGAGCACGAGGTCGCCCACCTTCCACTTGGCCGCGGCAGCCGCCGCGGCGGCCGCCACTGCCGCTGCGCGCTTCCTCTTCGCCGGCGCCATCGCCCGGTACCGCCCCCGCCCCCGCCCCCGCCCCCGCCCGTCTACCAGCCAGCCGCCGACCCCCGCCCACTACCGATCAGGGCTCACAGGGCGACCCCGCGACGGCTAGCGCCTGCGCCCGTGGAGCAGCGGCGGGTCCGCAGGAAGCCAGTGCTCCGCCCGCCCGTGGTCCTAGTTCTCTCAGCGGCGGCGGCGAGGAGCGGAGGCATGGGAGGGGGGAGGGCCGGAGGGGGAGCAGGAGAGGTAGCTTTGGGGATTTTTATTTTTTTTTGTTCTCCTCTCGGCTATTTTGTGCGCGTTTTTTAGTAGTTAATTATTTACTCGAGCCGTCAAGCGTGCGACTGCGCTGGCGCTGTGCTGTGAGAGGGCGTGGGGTTGGTAGTCGAGGGTTTTACCTATAGCCCTAGGCCGTTATAAAAGTTTGTAGCCAGGGCCTTATTTAGATTGCTTTAAAATTCGTTTTTTTACTCTCTCCGTCACATCAATTTTTAGATGTATGTATGAAGCATTGAATGTAGGTAAAAAAATAACTAATTGCACAGTTTAGTTGTAAATCACGAGACGAATCTTTTGAGCCTAGTTAGTCCATGATCGGACAAAGTTTATCAAATACAAACGAAACGTGCTACAGTGTCTAGATTGTAAAAATTTGCAATCTAAACCAGCCTCAGGGGTATTTGGTTTTATATACTTAGACTAAACAGTCAAATACTTGGACTAAAAGTGGATTAAAATCATTTAGTTCTTTAGTCCATAAAACTGGACTAAAATAAACTAAAAGGCGTTGAGGACATCCATGCCTCTCATTTATTGTCCTCTCTCCAATTTAGTTCAAGGAACCAAACACCACTTTTAGTTCATGGACTAAAGTGGACTAAAACTTTTAGTTCATGGACTAGAGAACCAAACAGGGCCTTACCCATAAGTCACTAAAAAGTACGACAGGTTATATGTGTCATCGGTCGGAACTTTTTTGCCCTCTGCGCCATTCCATCCACATTTGATTTTAACGGTGTCAAACTACGGTGAGAAAAGTCTAATGCCCTGTTCGCTTGGGCTTGTTTGGCTTATAAGCCGTACTTTTTCAGCCAACAAACAGTATTTTTCTCTCACATCAAATTAGCCAACAGTACTTTCAGTCATGCCTTATCAGCCAACCAAGCCCAAGCAAACAGGGCGTAAATTGCCTTTGTGTCTTAGCGTCATGCAAAAGTCTTTTTTTGTTTCCTCGGTGCCACTGAAAGTCTGAACGATGTCTAGCACGCCCACCGTGACAAAGGTCGATGCCCATTCATTGTTGATGCGTGAACCCACGGGGCTGGCCGATGTAGGAGCGCACGACAGGCATGATGACAGTCGTAGATGGGGATCTAGACGATGACGTTGATGGTGTCCACCATGGTGAGTGTTGCCGAGGGGCGAGGGGGTCTTGAACTTGGGCCCCTTGCGTTGGGCCAGCGTGTTGCCAAGTATCTCCGTCGCCATGTGCTCGATCGCCTCTAGCCGGACGTGCTCCCGCTCCACCTCCGCTGACCATTCCGTGTCCACCGTGTGCTCCGGCGTGCCTCGCCACCACCATGTCCTCCGAGATGGCCGTAAGCCATGGCGACATGGTCCACCTGCACCACGACGGTGAGCATGCCGCCGATACACTATGCGAAGGCGTCGTGGATGACCGCCTCATTCTTGATGAAAGAGAACATCCCACCGATGGCCTCTACAACGACTTGCATCATCGCCGTGTCATGGTCGTTGCCGAAACCAAAGGTGTGGATGGGCACAGAGCCCTCGCTGGCGCTGGCGCTGTCAGGCACAAAGGACGGTGGCACCAGCACCTCATACACTACCCCACGCCAGACGTAGCATCGCGGCATGTTGTAGTTGTCCCAGTCGTCGGAGAGGAGAATGATGGTGGAGACGGCGTTCCGGTACCGGCACTCGCCGAGCACCTTGGAGCCCATTCTGAGCAGCAGCCGAAATCACGCTCTTAAGCTTCCTCGTGCGGGACTGACCTTTCTCCAATGAATGTTTAGAGTTTGCTTTGAACTGCATTGCGATTCATTACGGTAGGATATAGTCACATTGGCATCCCATGCTTGCGGGCTCCGACAGACACACGTAGGCCTCATTCTAGAGCTTGGCCACCTTGTAGTCCTAGGAGGCTACAACGAGCAGGACTTGGTCGAAGCACGCGACGCGGCCACACACGTACCTCGCGCACTAGCTTTAGCATCATGGTCTTACCCATACCACCACCGCCATGGATGCTGAGCGTGACGTCACAGTCACCGAAGAAGCGGAGCGCCTTGTTGAGGTAGGCCCTCGTGGACCCCACTTATGTCGGGAGGCCCTCTAGCTCCTCGAGGTCATAGAGTAGAGGAGGCGACACCTGCGGCGTGGCTAGCGTGGCGTCGAGGATCATGACATCCTGCTCCCGGAGCGCATGCACCGCCTTGAGCTGCTGCTCGGCCAGCCCTGTGGTCGGTCCCATGTGGAAGAAGAGGCACTACACCAGGCGGACCACGTACAGCTGCCCACCGTCGTGCCGTACCTTGATGGACGCCATCTCATCCTGTGCCTCCTGCACGCGTCATAGCCATGCGCTCCGCACGGGATCCAACAGCGGCGCTGGGTCGTGGCCTAGCACCTCAGAATGCTACCGTAGCAGGGCCTCCACCGTGTCTGCCAGCTCTGACCCATCAGTCAGTGCTAGCCAGCAGGGGCCACCACATGCCGAAGAACAGCACCAGCACCGCGCCGCTGAGGGTGAGCGAGCGGAGGAAGAAGAGGATAAGGTACGAGAGACAAAGGGCATTTTTGACATCTTCACTAGCTGGACCCATGTGTCAGGGTAGTCAAATGGCAAAAAAGCGACAAAAGGTGGACGGAATGGCGTGGAGGGTAAAAAAGTTCCAACCAGTGGCACCTATGATCGCTTGAACTTTTAGTGGCTTATGGGTAATTACAAACTTTTATAATGGCATACAAGTAAAACCATCTCGGTAGTTTAGTGGAAGAGGGAAGGGAGAAGGGAAGAGAGGACAGAGGAGGGCGTGGGAGGGGTGAAGAAGCAGTTGCCTACTGGAGGTGGGGTGCACGTGAGCAGGGCAAGACGGCCGCACGGTATGTGGACAGAGTGGCTTTGCTGTCGCGTGCCCGTCTCCATATCTGTCGAAGCTCGCTTTGCTGTAGCCGAGGGGTTATGTGGGCTGGACTCCACTTTTTGTGTGTTTTTCTGCTCCTATAATCACTTCTTTGTGTGATTTTTTCATACGTGGTGTTAGCCTAAAAACAAGGTGTATCATCCGTGGGTGGAATTAAAGATTCGCGCCAAACCCCTAGTATTTCGGGTATCTAAACCCGCAAAACCGTGGGCAAAAATCAGGTATCAAAACCAAAATCTGCGGACCTAAAACCCATGGATATCCTCCCCAAACTCGATCTGCTGCCATCCTTAGGTGTGTATATATAAATACTAGCAAATTTGCCCGTATGTTGCAACTGGAGAAAAAAATTATCAAATGTTTGACTTTTCAACTTGTTGCACAGCCGCAACTGCTGCAACCGCTTAAATGTGTATACATGATACTTTTGATGTTTATGAGTGGCTGCTACACCGATCACAACGAATAGGCTCGTTATTGGAATAAGAGGGTGACAATGTTGCATATCTATTTACTTTTTATCCTTTCTCTAAAATTTAAAAGTTATTCTTTATTTTATGATGACCATGACATCCATAATATAATGATAATGATACGCCAAGCGTCCGCCCAGACAGACCGACCCACCCGCGCCGCGCGCCTGAACCCACATCACCCGTCCACCCCACTCCGCCTCGCTCCCTCCCTCCCGTCGCGCGCGCCGCTAGCCCGGCTGAGCCAAGGCCGATGCTAGTGGTACTGGTGCTAGGTGGCACTCGTGCACCGCCGCTCGTAGCTGGCTTCCACCCCGACGCTTGAAATCGACCTGTCGTGGCCTTTCCTATGTTGCAAAACGCATGTTTGAAGTGCTTCAGATATTTTAGAGGTATGTTTCAGATGTTTCATACGGATGTTGCAATGGTAGGTTTCGGATGTTGCACATGTTGTAATTGTTATACACGTATGTTGCAAGAGTTTATTCAATGTTTTATCTATTTCATACGCATGTTACACGTGTTTTATCTGGTGTTGCATATGTTGCAATGGCTATGCTGCAAATGTATGTTCTAAATTTTTATCTTAAACCTATGTTGCAATTGTTTCATCTGAATCTTATAAAAGTAGATCTGGATGTAGGGTTGCTGAGCGAGGAAGAAAGAGTTTGCGCGGGAGCCATGGCGGCGTCGATGTGGGGAGAAGGTGCTGGCCGCACAGCGCTAGTGTGGAAGAGGTGTGGGAGTCATCCAAGCGGCGTGGAAGAGATAGGCACGAAGCGGTGTGGAAGAGGTGGGCGAGGCACTAGTGTGAAAGAGAGGCAAGTCCGGGCAACGTGGCCAGCAAAGCGGAAGGGAGCGGTCTGAACACAGGGCATGGGAAGCGGAGCTGGCACAGGCAGCGCGCAAATCTGAGAGACCTAGGGCGGAGCAGGCGTGGGTGTCTGAACGCGCGCACCCATCCGGATATCCAGGGCGTTAGTCTTTTCGATGATTATAAGTAAATATTAGCAATAATATCACAATGCCATATTAATTTTGTATGAAATTAAAATATAATCTTGATATGTTTTTCTTTAGTTGATATTTATGATACCAAATAAGTATTATTAGTTTCTTAATTAATTATATTTCTATATTATACTTATTTGATTTCATAAATTATAATTTTCTCTATAATTTTGGTAAGATTTAAGATATTTTGACTCTAAAAAAAGTTGGAAAGACTTATAATTTAGAAAGTTGAAATGACTTATACTTTGGGACGAAGGGAGTATAAAACATGGCGCCTTTCTAAAAATCTAAATTTTCAATTACCCAGCTCATGCTAACCTCCAACTCCAAGATATAACAGTATGAATGAAAGAGACATAACACATCACGTCTCAAAACCGTCACTCGATCCACACTCCTTTCTCCCTCAATCAGCTCCTTAAATATAACAGCATATGTATAAAGAAGCTCATAATTCACAAAACAACAAACACCAACCAGCGCCATTACCCCGCACCGGTCATCTTGCTCCTCCCCCGCGCGTGCTAGCTACCAGTCGTCGCCACCATGGTGCTCGATGTAAGCGCCAATAGCTCACGTGTGTTCGCTCGGCAGATGCTCCCGGGCCAGTGGTTCATGGTGTTCACGAGCATGCTCATCATGGTAGCCTCTAGCGCGACGTACATCTTTGGGAGCTACTCTGGCACGCTCAGTCGTCACTCAGGTACGACCAGCACATGCTCAACACCGTCTCATTCTTCAAAGACCTCGGCGCTAACCTCGGTGTCTTCTCGGGCTCATTAACGAGGTGACATCACCATGGGTTCACGGTGGTCGCCATGGGCACCACCATGAACCTCTTTGGCTACCTCATGGCGTACCTCGTAGTGTGGCCTGTGTGCCTCTACTTCTTTGGATACCAACTCACAATTGTTCGCCAACACAGGCACGTTGGTGACCTACGTGAAGAACTTCCCAGATAGCCGCGGGGTGGTGCTCAGGATCCTCAAGGGCTTCATTAGCCTTAGCGGCACCGTGTACAAGCAACTATACCTAGCCCTGTACGACAGCGAGGACATCGAGTCGCTGATCCTGCTCATTGTGTGGCTTCACGCTTCGGTGTCTATCGTGTTTGTTGACACCATAGATAAGATATAGGAAGGAAAAGGAAGAATTTTACCACGAGATTTTCTGATCCAAGATGTTTTCATTTTCAATTCCTCAAACTTGCCATGGAATATGGCCCGCACTGACGACAACGGCGGCAGGAGAAACTTCTTCGGAAAATGCAGTTATGAGGAGGGAATTTGGGGGTGACACTATGTCGAACACGGAGGGAAGCACGAGTAGCACTCGGAGTAGTGCAGTAGTGTTTGGGGACTGGCGTCATGACGTGCAGGGCAGCGCTGCGTTCGAACATGAAGGGAGGGAAGTACAAGGGAACTCCAAGCGGGGCACAGCGTCTAGGGTATGACGGCGCTGCCTGCGGACGACAGCACAACATGCGTGCAGGATTTGGTATAGAAAGAAGGAAAAAAGGAAAGTCATGGGCTTGAATGCGACTCCAAACAAAATTAGGCCCAACATGAGTCCACGCAATTTTAGGTCGAAACCAAGTGGATGATTGGTCTGCATAAAAATCTAAAGTGGCTAGAAATTTTGCCTCTTTATCATTAGAGATAGATTTTGGAATGAGTGAGTATACACTAGTATTCTGTTTAGGTCTGTTCTAATTCATTTTTAAAATTTTTTGCTTCTAACTTGACTAGTCAAATAGGTCAACTCTATGATAGAGAAGGCAATGGAACCTGATACCCGATTTTCTACGGAATTTTTCTATTAGGGAACTAGAATGAGGACATTTTTTTTCTCGAAGGACTTAACGAGGAAGATCTCTTTGAGTTTGACTACATCAGGATGAGGGGCAATCCCCATACCTGTGTTAGCTAGTTCATCATGATCCAACCATTCTTTTCTATGTATTATTCATCCTTTTGTCCAATTTTATGTAAACCACCTAAACTACACAAAAGCCTTATAGGCCTTAACATTTTCCCTTCCACGTTGTTTTCATGGCATGTGCCCTCCCCAATCCCAGCTCATGACTCGCAAGTCGCAAGTGGTGTCATCATCTTCCCTAGTCATGACTCAGCAAGCGTTGTCGCCACCCTCCTTAGTCATGAGCACCACCACTGCCCTCTCCATTCCCTAGCCATGAGTGTTGCCACCGTCCTCCCCACTCCATAGCCACAAGCGTCACACGCTCCCTAAGCCCATCGACGTCCTCCCTAGGCATGATACTGGGGATTAACACCTACGACCATAGGGCCTTGACTCTGGTTGGCTTCATCCACAACCGGGTGTGCTCAATCCAAAGCATGGACCGCAGATCTAGTGCCACTGAGCTTTGTCTTCATCTCTTAGAGTCTTGGTACTCCCTAAAATCTAGTCCTAGTTTTTTCTCTCATTCCATGGATACGCTCGTATGCAACATGTGTTTGAATTGTATAGTTGGTTGCCTATTCTTGTTGTTCACTTTGCGGAGACGAGACCCCGCTAGGTATAAATCCTCAGCGTGGGGATAAGGATGGGGAGAAAACATTCCTCAGTGAGTCGTAACTATTTGCGGGAGGGACATGGGTGGGCAAGCACCCCGCTATTTTCTTTTTCTCTCTGGCTGGACTCCCTCCTCCTCCTACATGCCAAGCGCACTTCTCTCTTGTTCACAAAAATAGAAGCATTGCTGCTATCACCAATTTGGCCACCAGGGGTCCCTTTGCCATAGAGATTGCCAAAATGGATATATCCGATGATCCTCCACTGGCTAAGCCCAATTTTTTCCATCCAAAACCCCTCTACTAGCAATAGAGAGAGAGGGACTATCTTCATCATTTTCATGTTCCCTTCTTCCCTCCTCCATGGATGCTCGCTGTGGACTACAGGCATGGCGCGAGGGTTGGGGCTACCTATTGCGGCGACAACATGACCATATCCACATACGCCATGGGTGTCGTTGTGGGGCTCATGAGCGGCGGTGCCCACAATGCAACAGCCAAGGCCAAGCTCCTTCGCTTGGCTGAGCTTCTCAACGATGAATGTGGCAGAATAGCATCTCCAGCAGTTGCAGACCTTCTCTCCTTCCCTGCCTTGATGAGTGGTCCGAGAGCGACCTACTTGCCCTCTTTGTCCTAGGTGCTCCCTTGCCTAGTGTCGCCTTCTAAATGTCGTGCCCTCTCAAAGGGGAAAACATGGGTCAAGTCATGGTCTATACCCATAGCTCTAGGTTCGTTCTCATACCCACCTTCACCAACCATCATGGCTAGCTGCATCCTGACCGCCCCTTGCTGCTCCTCCACATCGAGACAGAGACGCAAGAGAGGAAGAGAGAGTGGCATCAACCATAATCGATAATAATTAATGGTGTTTCTTAAAAACATCAAATTTATAAAGACATGGTTCTAAGACCAGTTTGAGTGAAGGTTCTATTTGAGTTTATTTGCTTTTAATATTATGATGCATCAATAGATTCGATAACTTGACAGGTTAATTATAAAGAGGGAGAATTTCAATGAATTTTATCTAGATAAAATCTATTGTTACATTTATTAATATAAAAATTGACATGATAGTTTTGGTAACGTCGCTAAAAAAAGTCACCACTGATAATTCACGTCTTCACGGCAACATCATTGGAAATGTTGTGGGGGTAAGGCATCTGTTGGTTTGGATACTTACATTGGTGGGCCTCGACGTCTGCCCAAACAGCCCATGAGTAGAGTCGCACCTATATCACGTTTGTAAAAAAACTCTGCTCTCACTTTCCTCTCAAAGTGCCGCTATGCCCGCACCCATTCTCGAACCCACTCTAGAATCGCTGCGATGTGCTCCACCCACCTGATCAAGCCAAGGGTAGTGCAGGTGGTCCTCGGTGCTCGCGCACCACCATTGGTGCTGTTACTGGTGGTGCTTGCTCCGCCCGTCACGTGCGCCACTGCTCGACTCGGTCTGCTAGTGAATTTTGGGTCTACGTCTGGTCAAGACTCTTGCATACTGAAAAAAGAAGGTTTCTTACTTTATCTCGCAGTAGGTACCTGTAACACCTCGGTGTTAAGCATGCATTAACATTTTGCAAATCATGAGCATAATCACCATCATGCATTCATAAGCATGACATGAAATATAGGATTGAAACATATGTGTTGCATAGTTTTATTTTGATAGATTGGATGCTATATTTCTTTTGCCATGTGTGAACCTTGATTGATCACTTAGACAACTTAGAAGTAATTAGAATGCAATTGGGAGCAAAATGTATACTCAAAGTTTTCTCAAGTTTTGCTTGTAAAAATAATCTTCTAGAATAGGGTTTTGATTTAAATTAACTTTAAATCTATAGTTCAAAATCTAATTAGGTTTTGACCTTACTCCTTTTGGCAAAGTTGTAGAGTACATTTTTCTGAACAACTTTTATTTTGGGTCCAACTTTTGAAACTATGTTGAAAAGGTTTAAAAATTCATTTGAATGAATTTGGGAAAGAAAATAAAAAGGAAAGATCACATTTTCACTTAATAGGCCGCCGCCTCCCTTCTGGCCCGCTCGTGGATTCGGCCCGCAGCGTCTGTGCTCCCACGCGCTCCTGCTCCCGCGCCGTGCCATGCCATGCCACACGTCTGGCCTAGCGTCGCTTCGCCGGCCTAGGCCCACGCCGTGCCGCTCCCGCACGCGGACGCGCCGCGCCCGTCTTCCCCGCCTGCCTGGTCGCCACGCGGTGTCCGTACACCAGCGGCGAAGGGCAGTGCTTCAACCAGTGCTCGGCTCAAGAGCTGACCAGACACGCGCTCCACTCCATGCTCCTCTCACTTGTTGCCTTGTCCCCCTGCCTCTCACTCAGCAACAGCAGTGCAGCGGCCGTCTACCACTGCACGTGTATGCTCCCTCGCCGGAGTTGGCTCGTCCAGCCACTGAAGCTCGCCGCTGACTGCTCCATCTCGCCCTAAGCTCCTCCTCCACCTCGTGCATCCCATGCTAGCACCTTCTCACCGTGCTAAGCGATGAGTCGCCGGTAATCGCTCGCTGGAGCTAGGCCAAGGTCACCGAAGATGTGTCGCTCCATGGACCTCGCCCCTCTGTCCTCCTCGCCTCCTTTTTATGTGCACGAGCACTGCATGAACATGGGGTAGCTCTCAAGCCACTCCTCATGCCACCTCTCGGCCGGAGATGGCCGACCGATGGTGAGCCAGGCCACCACGCCGCCATGGATGCCGATGAGCTTGCTCCTGAGCTCCACTAGCCCCAATAGATGCACCGGTAGGTCTGCCTTAGCACGGTGGTCACGTGTGAAAGCTCTAGTTTGGTTTTGGTTAATTGATAAAACCCTAAGTGCTAACCCAGTTTATCAAGATGATTATGAGATAGGTAGCACTACTCCAAGTGATGAAGCAATGGCGAAGATCATGACAATGGCGATGGCATGGTGATGGTCAAATGCTTAAACTTGGAAAAGAAGAAAGAGAAAAACAAAAGGCTCAAGGCAAAGGTATAAAATGTTGGAGCCATTTTGTTTTAGTGATCAAGATACTTAGTGAGTGTGATCACATTTAGAATACATAGCCATACTATTAAGAGGAGTGAAACTCATATCAAAATACGGTTATCAAAGTGCCACTAGATGCTCTAATTCATTGCATATGCATTTAAATCTAGTGGAGTGCTAACACCCTTGAAAACATTTGTGAAAATATGCTAACACATGTGCACAAGGTGATACACTTGATGGTTGGCACATTTGAGCAAGGGTGAAGAAATTAGAGTTAAAATGGAGCTGGTCGCGAAGACGCTGGCGTCGGTCAACTGACCAGACGCTGGGTCTAAAAGCACTGGACGCTGGCTGCATGTGTCCGGTCGAACTGATAAGATAGCACAGTACCTAGGGTTAACCACTGGATGCTGGACTATGTCCGGTCGAGGTGGACCGAACGCGTCCAGTCGAAGAAATATGCCTCGGGGAGCTTACTGGAAACGACCGAACGTTGGGACTTCAGCGTCCGATCAGTTTTGTCGAAGTGTCCGGTCAGCTTCGTAGCCGTTGAAATCTGACAAACAGCATTTGAAGCTAGTGACGCGTGGCATCCATCAGATGACCGGACGCTGAGGGCCAGCGTCCGGTCATCCCGCGTTGTGCCTAATGAAGGGGTACAACGGCTCTAATTGTTGGGGCTTCTATTTAAAGCCCCATGGCCAGCTCAAGCCACAACTCTTGCACATTTTCATTGATATAGCAACCTTGTGAGCTTAGCCAAAGCCCTCCCACTCATCTCCATCATTGATCCATCATCATTGTGAGATTGGGAGAGAATCTAAGTGCATTGCTTGAGTGATTGCATCTAGAGGCACTTGGCATTCGTGTTGCGCTATGGATTTTGCTTGTTACTCTTGGTGGTTGCCACCACCTAGATGGCTTGGTGCAACGATGGAGGATCGGCACGAGTTGGTGATTGTTCGTGGCCGTCTCTGGTGATTGTGAGGGGAGTTGTACCTTCCCCGGCGGAGCACCAAAAGGTAACTCTAGTAAATTACTCGTGTCATTGAGTTACCTCACTTGTGGGTCGGTTCTTGCAGTGTCCTATCATGTGGATGAGGTTTGTGAAACACCTCTTAACCACCAAACCACCAAGTGTTGGTCGACACAACAGGGACATAGCGTGTTGGCAAGCACATGAACCTCAGGAGAAAATCGATTGTCTCTTGTCTTTGGCATTCTCCCGGTGATTAGCTATATATTCATCTTGTGATTGGTTCATCCCCTACATGTTGGTATAATCACCCTACTCACTTATTTACATTCTTGCAAACTAGTTGATACAAGCTCTTTAGTGTAAGTAGAATTGAGAGCTTGCTTTATTAATTACATCCATCTAGTGGAGCTCTTTAGAGTAGCAAGTTTGTGTGCCTGAGTAATCATTGCAACTAGAATTGTTGGATAGGTGGCTTGCAACCCTTGTAGAGCTAGAGCAAGTTTGCATTACGCTATTTGTCATACTAATCAAATTGCTCTAGTTGATTTGTAGATTTTTAAATAGGCTATTCACCCCCCCTCTAGCCATATTAGGACCTTTCAAGTGGTATTGGAGCCATGGTCGCTGTTTGATTGAAGGCTTAGCAACCTCGGTGTCAAATTATGACTCAAGTTGTGTTCAACCATGTGGGGGGCAAACCACCTTTCTTTGATGGCATAAGCTATGACTATTGGAAGAGAAAGATGAAAATGTATCTTGGTTTAATCAATGATCAAGTATGGGAAGTGACCGAAAATGATTATGCTATCATTGATCCCGACAATCCCACCAACCAAGATAGAACCAACAAGCAATGCAATACAATGGCTCTCAACACCATATACAATGCCATTGATTCCAAGGTGTTTGAGCAAATCAAGGATTGTGAGAGAGCAATGAGGTGTGGACAAGATTGGAGGAAACTTATGAGGGCACACCGGAGGTGAAGAGTGCCAAGTTGTATATTCTCAAGGATAAGTTGACAAGCTTCAAAATGAAAGATGATGAGAGCATTCCGGAGATGTTCCATTGGTTACAAGTAATTGTCAATGACTTGAAGGCTTTGGGAGAAAAGATCAAGAATAATGATGTCTCTCACTAGTTCTTGATGTGCTTACCTCCAAGATTTGAGGTGTTAAGATTGCTCATCATAAGAGGAGGATTGAAGGATATTACCCCCAACCAAGTACTAGGTGATGTCATGACACAAGAGACATACCATGTGAAAAGGGAGAGGGGTGACAAGGATGACAAGAAGGAAGAGGAAGACAAGAAGAAGAAAAGCATAGCATTCAAGGCTAGTTCATCATCAAACAAAAACAAAGGCAAATCCAAGAAAGAATCAAGTGATGATGAAGATCTAAGTGATATTGATGATGAGGCTATGGCTCTCTTTGTGTGCAAGATGGGTAAGTTCATGAAGAAAAAGGGTTATGGTGCAAGAAAGAGAAGAGATCACACCAAGAAGAAAGAGTATGTGAGAAGATGCTACAATTGCAAGAGCCTCGATCATGTAGTAGCAAATTGTCTATATAATAGCGATAATAATGAGGATGAGAAGAAGAAGTACAAGGAGGATAAGAAAGAAAAGAAGGAGAAGAAGGAGAAGAGAATGACCTTCCAAAAGAAGAAGAAGGGTGGAGGCTATGTAGTCACTTGGGATAGTGATGGCTCATCGGATAGTGATGACTCTAGTGATGATGGCAAGAAGTCTATCAAGAGAGCACTAGCAAGCATCGCCATCAACGACAAGCCCTCCATCTTCGACACTCCATCAACATGCCTCATGGCAAAGCCTACCAAGGTAAAATATGATGAGAGTGATGATGATGAATGTGAAAGTGATTCTTGTAGGGATGATGATGACGATGATGAGGAGTACACCAAGGAGGAGCTCTTAGATATGTGTGAGCAAGTGCATGCTTGCAATGAGATGAAGAGAAAGGAGTGCAAAGAATTGCGCAAGAAGCTAAAATCTCTTGAGCAATCCTTTGATGAGCTCAATGCCACTCATGAGAGGCTAATGGAAGCCCATGAGAAGCTTGGCAAAGCTCACTCTAAGCTTGAAAAGGCTCACTCCTCTCTCATTGAGCAAGTCAAAGTGGAGGAAGCCAAGAAGGAGCAAGTGCCCATATCATGTGATGTGGGACTAACATGTGATCTTATTGATGAATCTATTTTTGTTGCTCCCACTAATACTTCTTGTAGCAAAATCATTACTACTCCACCTATGAATAATACATCACTAATGGTGGAAAATGAGAACCTTAAGAAGGAAGTAAATGAGCTCACTCGTGCCTTAGGCAATGCCTATGGTGGAGAAGCCCACTTGCTAAAGTGCTTGGGTAGCCAAAGATTTTCTCTCATCAAAGAGAGATTAGGCTATACCCCCAAGAAAGGCAAGGCGGCCTTTGTCACTCCCAAATCTAGCTTTGTGAAGAGCAATGGTCGGTTTTGCAATAGATGCAAGCAAGTTGGGCATATAGAGTAAAATTGCAAGACCAACAAGAACAAGCTACCTAATGTATCCTCAATCAAATTTGATTCTTATTACATGCTTTATAAGGGTGCCAATGGTGTGAAGGCTAAATTCATTGGTACACCAATTATGGGTCCAAAGAAGAAGGCCATTTGGGTACCAAAGACCTTGGTGACTAACCTACAAGGACCCAAGCAAGTTTGGGTACCTAAAAAGAATTGATCTTCTTTTATAGGTAAATTATAAAGCCGGCGGAAAGCATTGGGTGCTTGATAGTGGGTGCACACAACACATGACCGGTGATCCAAGAATGTTCAATTCAATCAATGAAAGCAAGAGCAATGGAATTGATAGTATCACATTTGGTGACAATGGCAAAGGCAAGGTCAAAGGGCTTGGTAAGATTACAATATCCAATGATTTGAGCATTTCCAATGTGCTACTAGTAGAGAGCTTGAACTTCAACCTATTGTTGGTAGCTCAATTGTGTGATTTTAGTTTCAAGTGCATATTTGGTGTGGATGATGTAGAGATCATAAGTGTAGATGGCTCTAACTTGATATTCAAAGGATTTAGATATGAGAATCTATACTTAGTTGATTTCAATGCTAGAGAAGCTCAATTGTTAATATATTTAATCACTAAGTCTAGCATGGGTTGGTTATGGTATAGAAGGCTTGGTCATGTTGGAATGAAACAATTGAACAAGTTGATTAAGCATGACTTAGTTAGAGGCTTGAAAGATGTCACATTTGAAAAGGATAAGCTATGTAGTGCATGTCAAGCCGGAAAACAAGTTGGTAACACACATCCTAAGAAGAGCATGATGAGCACATCCAAGGCATTTGAGTTGATGCACATGGACTTGTTTGGACCAACCACATACACTAGCATTGGTGAAAACAAATATGGATTTATGATTGTGGATGATTTCACTAGATACACATGGGTGTTCTTTCTTGGTGACAAGAGTGATATATTTGCAACATTCAAATCATATGTCAAAGGCATACATAATGAGTTTGAAACAACAATCAAGAAAGTTAGAAGTGACAATAGAAGTGAGTTCAAGAACACTAGAATTGATGAGTTATATGATGAATTTGGAATTAGACATCAATTCTCGGCCAAGTATACTCCTCAATCAAATGGGCTAGTTGAAAGAAAGAATAGAACTTTAATTGATATGGCAAGATCAATGTTGAGTGAGTATAATGTGAGTCATTCATTTTGGGCCAAAGCAATCAACACGGCTTGCTACTATAGCAACCGACTCTATTGTCACCCCATGATGGAAAAGATACCTTATGAGCTATTGAATGGAAGAAAGCCCAACATAGCATACTTTTGGGTTTTTGGTTGTAAATGCTATATATTGAAGAAAGGCACTAGATTAAGCAAGTTTGAAAAGAAATGTGATGAAGGTTTCTTGCTTGGTTACTCCACTACTAGTAAAGCTTATAGAGTTTGGAATTTGGCTAGTGGTACTCTTGAGGAGTTCATGATGTGGAGTTTGATGAAACAAATAATTCCCAAGAGGAAGATGAGAATCTAGATGATGTAAGAGGCACTCAATTGGTCAATGCAATAAAGAACATATGCCCCGGTTGCAAGATTGGAAGCAATTAGGATCTTGCTAGCTTATGCTTGTGCCCACAACATCAAGTTGTACCAAATGGATGTGAAAAGTGCATTTCTAAATGGGTACATCAATGAGCTTGTGTATGTTGAGCAACCTCCCGGTTTTGAAGATGAGAAGAAACCCAACCATGTCTACAAGTTGAGAAAGGCTTTATATAGATTGAAACATGCAGCTAGAGCATGGTATGAGAGATTAAAGGATTTCCTACTCTCTAAGGGATTCAAGATGGGAAAGGTTGACACCACTCTCTTCACCAAGAAGCTTGGAAGTGACTTGTTTGTAATGCAAATCTATGTTGATGATATCATCTTTGGATCAACAAATCAAGAATTTTGTGAGGAGTTTGGCAGGATGATGGCAAGTGAGTTTGAGATATCTATGATTGGAGAACTTAGTTACTTCCTTGGTCTTCAAATCAAGCAAATGAAGAATGACATATTTGTGAGTCAAGGCAAGTATATCAAGGACATGCTCAAGAAGTTTGAAATGGATGAGAGTAAAGCTATTATTACACCAATGGGGACAAGTGGAAGCTTAGATAGTGATGCTAGTGGCAACATGGTGGATCAAAAGATGTATAGGTCTATGATTGAAAGCCTACTCTATATGACCGTATCATGGCCAGATGTGATGTTTAGTGTATGCATGTGTGCTAGATTTCAAGCCTCACCAAGAGAAAGTCATTTGAAGGCAACTAAGAGAATATTGAGGTATTTAAAGCATACACAATATATTGGATTATGGTATCCCAAAGGAGCAAGATTTGAGTTGATTGGATATTCGGACTCCGATTATGCGGGATGTAAAGTTGAGAGAAAGAGCACATCGGGCACATGTCAACTATTAGGAAGATCACTTGTATCTTGGTAATCAAAGAAGCAAAATAGTATAGCACTTTCAACTGCCAAAGCAGAGTATATTTTGGCTAGTAGTTATTGTGCTCAATTACTTTAGATGAATGCTACTTTGAGTGACTTTGGAATTAAGTTCAAGTAAGTGCCATTGCTATGTGACAATGAAAGTGCCGTAAAGCTCACCAACAACCCAGTTCAACACTCAAGAACAAAGTATATAGATGTTCGTCATCACTTCATAAGAAATCACCAACAAAAAGGGGATATTTGCATAGAGAGTGTGGGCACCGAAGATCAACTTGCCAACATATTCACCAAGCCACTTGATGAGAAGAGGTTTTGCAAGCTAAGGAATGAATTGAACATACTTGACTTCTCCAATATGTGTTGATGCAACCCCATTATATGACATGCCTCTCCTTCGAGCAATCCAAGGTAAAAGTTGATTGGCATGACATACATCTTTGCTAAGGATATAATTAGTGCATCTAGACATATTTCACATTTGAATAGGCTTATTCATGAAAATCAAATGAATTTGATGCTTGTATGGTACCACTATTGCTTGTATGTTTAAAATGATCTAGTGGTAGCATATGACATATTTGTGGGCTTGTAAACCTAGTGTTTGATTTAGAAAATGAGCTATAAGTGTTTAACTCAACATGGTATAAGATAACCCTTATTTGGAGGTGTGAAGAAGCTTGTCCTTAGATCAAACCGAGTTAAATATCTTTTGCAAGTAATCTAGATTGAACCAAATTGGAAAAATGATCCGCATTTCACATGGTTTCACCCCAATCTATCTATAATTTGAACCTATCTCTACTTCAAGCCTTTGTGGTCATTGATGACAAAGGGGGAGAGAAAACAAAGATATGAGTGATAGGGGAGTATTTGACATAGGGGGAGAGATATGATAAAAGGAAGGGATCAATTAAAATTTTGAGCATACAAATAAGGGGAGCAAGCTCATAAACTTGTATGGTGCATTTGAATGAGCATTACATATGTTTGCTTGCATGACATAAGTTTTAATTTCAAATATCCATGCTTGTGTGGTGTATGCTAGTTGTAGGTTTGAATGTTGAAATGAAAAACTAGCATGCATAGGCTAAGTAACTAGACTTATGTTCTTTCTATGGAAACTAGACCCTTGCATGTAATGTTGATCTCATAGGGTATTCTTATTTTTGTGTATGTCTAGTTACTAATGGTGCTAAGGATGGTATGTTGGTGCACTCCGATTGGTATCACGCTTTAAAGGTCCATCTCTTATACCTTAGCATCATTTGGTAGAAATTGACTCCTATATTTCCTATCTAATAATATGTGCAAAGCTACAATCCAAACTCTTAGCACATATGTAGGGGGAGCAATTGCTATCATTTGGAGTTCATGAAACTTGTCTATATTCTTTACACATGGTAAATATGCTTGGGCAAGCAACATGGATTCAAATGAACTTTAATTTGTATCTTTGTATAAGGGTTGTCATCAATTACCAAAAAGGGGGAGATTAAAAGCTCTAGTTTGGTTTTGGTTAATTGATGAAACCCTAAGTGCTAACCTAGTTTATCAAGATGATTATGAGATAGGTAGCACTACTCCAAGTGATGAAGCAATGGCAAAGATCATGACAATGGCGATGGCATGGTGATGGTCAAATGCTTAAACTTGGAAAAGAAGAAAGAGAAAAACAAAAGGCTTAAGGCAAAGGTATAAAATGTAAGAGCCATTTTGTTTTAGTGATCAAGACACTTAGTGAGTGTGATCACATTTAGGATAGATAGCTATACTATTAAGAGGAGTGAAACTCATATCAAAATGCGGTTATCAAAGTGCCACTAGATGCTCTAATTCATTGCATATGCATTTAAATCTAGTGCAGTGCTAACACCCTTGAAAACATTTGTAAAAATATGCTAACACATATGCACAAGGTGATACACTTGATGGTTAGCACATTTGAGCAAGGGTGAGGAAATTAGAGTTGAAATGGAGTTGGTTGCGAAGACGCTGGCATCGGTCAACTGACCGAACGCTGGGTCTGAAAGCATCGAACACTGGCTGCATGCGTCCGGTTGAACTGATAAGACGGCACAGTACCTAGGGTTAACCACCAGATGCTGGACTATGTCTGGTCGAGGTGAACCGGACGCGTCTGATCGAAGAAATACGCCTCGGGGAGCTTACTAGAAACGATCGGAGGCTGGAGCTTCAGCGTCCGGTCAGTTTTGCCGGAGCATCCGGTCAGCTTTGTAGTCATTGAAATCTGATGAACAACATTTGAAGCTAGTGACACGTGGCGTCCATCGGGCGACCAGACGCTGAGGCCCAGCGTCCGGTCTGTCTAACTAGAGCGTCCGGTCACCCCACGTTGTGCCCAATGAAGGGGTACAATGGCTCTAATTGTTGGGGCTTCTATTTAAAGCCCCATGGCCGGCTCAAGCCACAATTCTTGCATATTTTCATTGACATAACAATCTTGTGAGCTTAGCCAAAGCCCTCTTACTCATCTCCATCATTGATCCATCATCATTGTGAGATTGGGAGATAATCCAAGTGCATTGCTTGAGTGATTATATCTAGAGGCACTTGGCATTCGTGTTGCGCTGCAGATTTTGCTTGTTATTCTTGGTGGTTGCCACCACCTAGACAGCTCGGTGCAGCGGTGGAGGATCAGCATGAGTTGGTGATTATTCATGGCCGTCTTCGGTGATTGTGAGGGAAGTTGTACCTTCCCTGGCGGAGCACCGAAAGGTAACTCTAGTAAATTGCTCGTGTCATTGAGTTACCTCACTTGTGGGTCGGTTCTTGTGGTGTACTATCGTGTGGACAAGGTTTGTGAAATACCTCTTAGCCGCTGAACCACCAAGTGTTGGTCGACACAACATGGACATAGTGTGTTGGCAAGCACGTGAACCTCGGAAGAAAATCGATTGTCTCTTGTCTTTGGCATTCTCCCGGTGATTGGCTATATATTCATCTTGTGATTGGTTCATCCCCTACATGTCGGTATAATCACCCTACTCACTTATTTACATTCTTGTAAACTAGTTGATACAAGCTCTTTAGTGTAAGTAGAATTGAGAGCTTGCTTTATTAATTACATCCATCTAGTTGAGCTTTTTAGAGTAGCAAGTTTGTGTGCCTAAGTAATCATTGCAACTAGAATTGTTGGATAGGTGGCTTGCAACCCTTGTAGAGCTATAGTAAGTTTGCATTACGCTATTTGTTATACTAATCAAATTACTCTAGTTAATTTGTAGATTTTTAAATTGGCTATTCACCCCCCCTCTAGCCATATTAGGACCTTTCAACGTGGGTGGTGACCTCGTCGCTGGCCACCTCGCCGATGGCGAGCTCGCGCCGGTCAGCGCCACCTCCCCTGCAGCAGGTGGCTGGCAGTTGGGGCCGGCTAACCCGTGGGGGCCCGCTGTCAGCACCTCAGCGTGGACCTGGGTGCACTGCACCGGGTGCACCCAGCGTTTTCAATGGCTGGATTTTTCGTTTTAAAAGAAAAAGA
Organism: Miscanthus floridulus; assembly: GCF_019320115.1. NCBI lineage: Eukaryota > Viridiplantae > Streptophyta > Magnoliopsida > Poales > Poaceae > Miscanthus > Miscanthus floridulus. Next base: position 138,460,140 of record NC_089581.1, on the reverse strand, counting down.
TTTCTGGAAAATGTTTTTAAAGGATTCTAAAATACATAGTTGCTGCTGTGGTGCCTCAATTTTGGTGAAACAAATTTCTATATGCTTCTTATTCTTATATCTACAGTAGAAAAGTGTTGCATGTGGTTTTTGTGATACTTTTGTATAGGGTTTTATTTGATTTTTGTATTTGCTGTTATCTTAGAAAATGTCTAGTAAATAGAATAATTATCAGAAAAATATGGTTCTAGTTTTGTTAATCTCCTTTAGTGATGTACTTTGTAGGAAAAATAAATGTCATGCATGTTCTGTAGAGAAATATTGATGCGTAGTTCAAGTGCCTTTAATTGATGATTTTTGTTATTTTGATAGAGAGCAAAAATTATATAAAACATGTGTATGATAATTCTTGTACAGTGATTGTATGCTATGTAAATCATGGGAAAAATACCAAATCTATTGTTTGCCACTTTTCATAGTACAAAGTATTTTCATGTTTAATTATCAACCATAGCTTGTCATTTTTGTGTCGGCTGTTATACTTATCCACATGTAATAAAAATTTTATGGTAGACTAACTATTGGCTAAGGAAGCTACTATAATTTTCTCATAATTTTATGAGCACTAAAATATATGTTGCTGTTGTAGCCCTAGTTTAAAATGAAATAAAAAAAATCTTCTTTAATGCATGTTTAGTTAATAATGTTTGCTTTGGTGTATCTTTGAAGCATCATAGCTTGCTGTGATGACTTGGCATGTTAGTACAGTGGTTGTAGTAGTAGTATAGTAGTACATGTTCTTGGATGATGTTGGCTACCTTGTTGAAGAGCTTTACTTCTACTATGTCTAATAAAGTTAAACATGTTCATCTACATTCCATGCATCATGATCATTACATGTCATCTCTCCGATGCACCTATGCATGAGCACTTATACATCTACATCATACAGGATCGCAGGAGGAGTTGCTAGCAGAAGTTCAGGAAGAGCAGGCTGGGATAGATCCACAAGAAATCCAGGCACATGAGGTGCCAGAGGAAGAGGAGCAAAGAGAGGACTTGCCCGAGTGCGTGGATCATCAACCTAGTTCGTTCGAACGAGGCAAGCCCCGAAGCATTCTAAGTTTCCTACTTTATAAAAGCAATTCTTTCTATATATGAGTTTATATATTGTAGCATTAAGTTGTAGGAATTGATTGAAACCGTTGATGCATTTATTACTATCCTTGCCTACCTTATTACCTTTTTACCCTATTAGGTCGGAATCGAATAACTGCTTAGCCTTGCTTAGACCGGTAGCGATCGGTGATTTTCGGTCACCTACATTTATAGGTGGTTACTGGAAGAATGTAACTATGGAAAGAATGATATCCTAGAATTAACCATGTGTGATGGATAATTGGAGACCTGACGAAAAAGTTAGAGGCAACCAAATAGGGTTCTGGGGTGCTGTTAGTTTTCTGTCTGTGTCAATTAAGGACCGATCATTGCTCGTCTCTCTTGTCATGTTGAACGTATGCCTCATATTTAGCTGGCCGAATAAAGTACCTTTCGACCGCGAAGCTAGTGACACTATTCGAGCTAGGATAAACTCGGATTGGCAGACTGGTGCTGAAGGGGGTATGATGGGGATGCGAAGAGTGAACCCAAGGTGCGTCCTGGCTGTCGGGCGGTCCCTAGGTAGTGTGGTCCATGACTGTTATCCCACGGCTACTTGGAAAGTGTCATTAGTGATCTGTAGCTCACTTGATCGGTGAGTATGGTTTGTGTGAGGAATAAATCACCAGCTGGTTAGGAATCGATTCAAATCGCCATCGATCCTGGATAGTGAGCACTTGACTCAAGCTATAGCATTGTAGTAATTTTGATGAAACACTGATGGTTATCAGGATGGTATGGGATATGCTAAATCTAAGTTGATAACTGGATGTTATTGGTTAATCAAGTGATTGCTATAGTATAGGTGCTTACCTAGATAGATAGGTCATAATAAAGATGATGCAAAGTACTTAAAATGGTTTCTTCATGATAGCTTATGCTTTTCGCGAACGAGTCAGCTAGCCCACTAAAGAAAGCCTTGCATAATCCTTGGTATCGCTTTATTTTGGTTTAAGACGGGTAAGTCTAGCTGAGTACCTTCTCGTACTCAGGGCGTTGTTCCCATTGTTGTTGCAGATGGTCAAATGTACTATGGCTATTGCATTAACTGCCTGTACCCGATGATGGACGACAACTAGGACCAAGGGCAATGGTCACTCTGTATCTCTCATCTGATGCTTTTGTTGGAGATGACTATCTACTGGCACTGTATCTGAACCAAAAGTGTGTGTGTGGCTTTAAAACTAATTGCTTCCGCTATTTCAGTTTGAACTTGGGTTGTAATAACTTTATGTTCTAAACTCCGATGTATCCAACTGTCATTGTGAACTTTATGTAACATGTGACGATGATTGCTAAACTTGTATGATCTTGGTTTGTATGTCGATTGGTTTGAAATCCTTTATGGTTTCACGGACTACCAGGTTATACTGGCTTAAGTTTGCTAAATTATCTGCTTCGGTGGAAGATTTCCTTACTTAATCTTGTATAATTGGTCGGTTCTATTACAGTACCCCCATTCTTGTGATCTTCATAAGCCTTTTTTCTTCATTTTGTGTGAGAGGGCACTGGAAGTTCTCGATGCGTGCTGGTGAAGGCTCAAGGACGGGATCAACTACCAGTGGAATACGAGCTGTAGGTCCCACTGGAATCTCATTTAAAATAATATTTTTGGTGTAGAAAGTCTCAAATTTAGGCTCCACCCGTCGCAACGTCGCCTGCCCGATTGAGCCAAGCCCGGTGCTGGTGGCATTGGTGGTGATGGTGCTCGCGCGTCACCACCGGTGCTGGTGGTGCTCACGCACCACCGGCTCCAACCCTGATGGTTGGAATCGATCAGCCCGACCTTCCCCATGTTGCAAAACGCATGTATCAAAGTGTTTTAGATGTTTCATAGTGAAAGCATCTAGGCCCCAAGTTGGGTTTCGATGATTAATGATGACACAAGATTACTGTGACTAGCGTGTATTTTGTAGAGGCAATTTGAGTTAGGTCATGTTAATAGTAATTGATTGGGCAATTATGGTTTTCATGCCCCTATTGATGGAAATCATTTTAGTTTTCAAAGGATGAACGACAAGGTTAAGGATGAACTAGTTCCAAATGTCGTTTGGAGTTGGAGAGACACTTAGAGTTGTTTAGGACTTTGTTTTTTCCTTTGGCCATACTATTAAGGCCCTGTTTGGTTGGGCTTTTGGCTTTGGCTTTTGGCCCCAAAAGCCAAAAGCCCAACCAAAGGGGCTGCTTTTGGAGGGCGCTTTTTCAGAAGCAGCTGCTTTTCCGTAGTTCATTTTTGAAAGCTGGGTTGACCCTGCTTTTGGCTTTTGGCTTTCTGCTTTTCGAAATTGGTGGAATAAAAAGCTCTTCCATAGTTGTTTCAAGAGAGATAAAGATAAAAGGTATATTTTATACTTGTTTAACCAAACAGCTTTCAGCTTTTCTACAGCTCACAGCCCACAGCAGCTTTTCCACAGCTCACAGCTCACAGCAGCTTTTTCCCACAGCCACAGCTCAACCAAACAGGGCCTAAGAGGGATATGGACTAGTAGCTTGACCTAGGTGAGTCTAATGGTTTAGGTGTGGTGCACACTTATCAAACTTAGCACTAGGTAGCTTAGGAACAACCCAAAGATCATCGAAAGTCAATTTCATTCATGAAGAATTTCGAATTGGATGTGATTATAGGGTCAATTTAATGACTAGATGCTGGACCAGACTCAGTCAGGGTGAGTTTGGTCGGTTGTTGGCATGCGCTATAGGGGCAGAAGGATGACTAGAGACTGGCTCCTAATTAGGATCAGATGCGTAGGTGTGCGCAACTGTAGCAGAGAGCGCACATCACTCATGAAGGACCGAACGATGAGAACGTTGTGACCTAACGCACTAGAGGCCGCGTTCGGTCAACAACAGTAAGCATCTAGAGAATGAAATTGCTGACTAGACGCGTCAGATGAGTGGCGATCTAATGTTGGATAGAGTCTAATCTCTGTTACGGTCTGATAACTGTGCTAGCATCATGTAGCCATTGGCTACTGACCAGACGCGTCCGATCACCTTGACCTAAGCGTCTGGTCACCCCAAAAATGCTGAGTTGAACCCCAATGGGTATGTTTTGAAGTAGGGAGTATAAATACTTCTCCCACTCGTTCAACTTAGCTCTCTTGCCCATTTGTTCAGCTAAGAAACACCTTTAGAGTGCAAGGGAGAGCAAGAGCCTAGTGGGGTGATTGAGATTTAAGAATCCAAGATTAAAGACCTCATTAGTGCATAGGGAGTAGCAAGTGTGTATCCACCTTTCTCTTTAGGCTTGTCTTGGTTAAGTGAGAGTTTGTGCTTGTTACTCTTGGTGATTGCCATCACCTAGATGGCTAGGTGGTGATTGGAAGCTTGGTGATCATCCGACGGAACTTGTGAATGACCCAAGTCATGGTGTGAGCGGTTGTGGGAGATTCACCGTGACGGAGTGTCAAAGAATTAGCCCGTGAAAATGAGAAGGAGAAGGTGGCCACTCTTGTGATTAGCTCTTCACTATATCCACCAACACCACTGTCATCACCCTCTACACACCTATGCCTCATGGCCAAGGGTGAATGAAAGGTACAAAATTATGATGATTGTAGTGGTGATGATAATGCTAGTGATGATGAGAATGTTAGTGATAGTGATGAAGAATTTGAATCACCTTCTTATGATGATCTTGTCAAATTGCTAAACCAATACAATAAAATCATTAGAAAGACAAGAGCTAAAAATGAGAAGCTAGAACTTGAGAATGACTCACTCTTAGCAAAGTATGACATAGCCGAAAAAGCTAGTGATGAGCTTAGAGAAGAGAATAAAATTGTGTCATCCGAACTCAAGGAGCTCAAAACCTCTAAAAGGGAGCTTAGAGAAAAACATGATAAACTTGAAGGGATACACAATGAGTTCACCACTAATTACAACTTGCTAAAAGAAGAGTACACCAATCTCAAGATTAATCATGATAATCTTGTTCTTTCTCATGAGTTATTGTCCAATGAGCCGCATGATGCTACTAATAATGTTGTTAAGATTGATATAGCCACATTATGTGATGACTTGATTGTTGAGAGCATTGAGCAAGGTTCTAGTAGCAAAAGCAAGAAAGTGGTTGAATCTGACAACTATGATTATTATGTTAAGCTCAAGAATAAAAATGAAAAGCTTAATAAGGATCTTGAAAAGCTATCAACCACCCACACAATTGTGATAGAGAATCTTGATAATGATCATAATATGGTTCTTGAGAATGAGATGCTTAGAGAAGAGAACAAGAGGCTCAAGATATAGAAGAATCAAGATGAACTTAGAGAAGAAAACAAGAAACTCAAGTTAGAGAAAGAACATCTCAAGACCAGTTTGAACAAGTTCACAAGAGGCCAATATCTCCAAAGTGAGCTACTTATGAACACTGTGATGAAGATGGATAGAAATGGTATTAGGTTCTTGGCAAATCAAGAGAAGAAAGCTTAAGCTCAACATCAACAACAATACAAGTCAAAGCCTAAGCCAAAGGATGCTTTGAGTGTGGACAAGAAGGTCACTTTGCTCATGAGTGTGAAACTCCATCACCACAACCCTTGCCCAAGCATGCTAGACCCTTTACCTTCAATGCTCACTACATGCTTAGAAAGGATTCTAGTGAAAAGATAAAAGTCATATTCTTAGGTCCACCCAACAAGAATAGGCCTAAGCAAATTTGGGCTGCTAAGTCCATAGTTGAGAAAGTCAAGGGCCCTCATCAAGTTTGGGTCCCTAAACAACAAGATTGATCTCTTGTGTGTGTAGGTGAACTACAAGACCGGTGAAAGTCATTGGGTTATTGATAGTTGTTGCACTCAACATATGACCTATGATCCTCGTATGTTCACCTTACTAGATGAAGAAGTAGATGGTCAAGAAAGAATTACATTTGGTGACAATTCAAAGGGCAAAGTATAAGGGTTGGGTAAAGTTGCAATATCAAATGATCACTCAATATCAAATGTGATATATGTTGCTTTATTGAGCTTCAACTTCCTATCCGTTGGTCAATTGTGTGATCTTGGCTTTCAATGTTTGTTCACCAAAAAGGAAGTGGTTGTGTGAAAGAAAGATGATGATCAAGTTATATTCAAGGGCTTTAAATACAACAATCTATATCTAGTGGATTTCATCTCCAGAGATGCAAACTTGAAGACATGCTTATTCACCAAAACATCACTTGGGTGGCTTTGACATAGAAGACTTGGACATATTTGGATGAGCTCACTCAAGAAGTTATTGAAAAATGAGTTGGTGAGAGTTTTGAAGGATGTGAAATTTAAGAAGGATAAGCTTTGTAGTGCATGTCAAGCCAGCAAGCAAGTTGCAAACACTCATCTAACCAAAGCTTACATGTCAACAAGAGTGCTAGAGCTTCTCCACATAGATCTATTTGGAGTTTGGGAGGCAATCTCTATTGTCCTGTGAGAGTTGATGACTACTCTAGATACACTTAGGTGTTCTTCCTTCATAACAAGATTGAAGTGGCTGCATGTTTTAAGAAGTTTACCAAGAGAGCATAAAATGAATTTAAAGTGAAGCTCAAAAAGATAAGAAGTGACAATAGGAAAGAATTTAACAACACAAACATTGAAGCATATTGTGATGAAGTTAGGATCAAGCATGAGGTCTCCACAACCTACACTCCTCAACAAAATAATGTAGTAGAGAGAAAGAACCTAACTCTAATCACCCTTGCAAGAACAATGCTTGATGAGCACAATACACCTCAAGATCTATGGGCAGAAGCTATCAACACTGCATGCTATACATCTAACCACCTACTTCTCCAAAAGTTTATTAGCAAGACCCCTTATGAGTTGCTCAATGGGAAGAAGCCAGACGTCCCATTCTTCTGGGTGTTTAATTGAAAATGCTACATCTACATGAAACAACAACACCTAGGGAAGTTTCAAAGACATTGTGATATTGATTTTCTTGTTGGTTACTCATCAAAGTCCAAAGCATATTGAGTATTTAATCATGCCATCAGCTTGGTTGAAAAAACATATAATGTGGAGTTTGATGAATCTAATGGCTCCCAAGGAGCACATGAGAATCTTGATGATGTAGGTGATGAACCATTGAGGGAGGCCATGAAGAACACTCTGGTTGGAGACATCAAGCCCAAAGATGAAGATAATGTACAAGTGTTTGATCCACCCTCTTTATCAAATATGTCACAAGATGATGATAAAGATGGGAGAGTAGAAAATGAAGATACTTATGTCTCTCATGACCAAATGGTGGCATAAGCTCAAGATATTGATGCTCCATAACCTCCTCCTCAAGTGGTTGATAGAAGAAATTCATCTATACTTCAAGCACATCCACATGATCTCATCATAGGGAGTCCTTCAAATGGTGTAATGACCCGCTCTCAAAAACTTGTTTTATTTATTGAACATCACTCGTTTGTTTCTTGCATTAAGCCTAAAAATATAGAAGAAGCTCTTCAAGATTCAGATTGGATAAATACCATGCATGAAGAATTAAACAACTTCACCCGCAATGAAGTTTGGACATTTGAAGGGCGACCACAAGATGTAAGAGTCATAGGAATAAAGTGGATGTTCCGCAACAAGCAAGATGATCAAGGCATCGTTGTGAGGAATAAGTCAAGGCTAGATGCAAAGGGGTTCTCTCAAGTTGAAGGGTTGGATTTTAAAGAGACCTTTGCACCGGTTGCAAGACTTGAAGCCATTCATATCCTTCTTGCATATGCACCTCATCATGAAATGAAATTATATCAAATTGATATTAAAAGTGCATTTTTAAATGGCTTCATAAATGAACTAGTCTATATTGATCAACCTCCCAGGTTCGAAGACCCTAGATATCCTAATCATGTTTATAGGCTATCCAAGACGCTATATGGGCTAAAGCAAGCCCTAAGAGCTTGGTATGAGCATCTTCGGGATTTCCTCATTGAGAAGGGCTTCACCATTACGAAGGTCGACACCACATTATTTATCAAGAAGTTTGATGGAGAGATCTTCATTTGTCAAGTATATGTTGATGATATCATATTTGGCTGATCAAATGAAGATTATTGCAAAGTGTTTGGTCAATTTATGTCGAAGGAGTTCAAGATGTCTATGATTGGAGAGCTTACATTCTTTTTTGGTTTTCAAGTCAAGCAAATGAGAGAAGGGATTTTCATTTCTCAAAAAAAGTATACCAAGGATCTTCTCAAGAGGTTTAAAATGGATGAATGTAGGCCAATCAAGACACCAATGTCATATAATGGATATCTCAACCTAGATAAGGGAGGTAAATCGGTTGATCAAACTCTCTACCATGCTAAGATTGGTAGCTTGTTATATTTGACTGCATCTAGGGCCAACATCATATTTAGTGTGTGTATGTGTGCTAGATTTCAAGCTAGTCCTAAGGAGGCTCACTTAGTTGCCATTAAAAGAATCCTTAGGTACCTTAAGCACACACCAAGCATTGGCCTTTGGTATCCCAAAGGAGCTAGATTCTAACTAGTTGGCTATTTCGATTCGAATTATGCTAGTTGCAAAATTGATAGAAAAAGCACATCTAGAGGGTGCCATTTGCTTGGTAGATCACTAGTGTCTTAGACCTCTAAGAAGTAAAATAGTGTGGCCTTGTCCACCGCCAAGGTGGAATATATTGCCACAGGTGCTTGTTGTGCATAAATCCTTTACATGAAGCAAACTCTTCTAGATTATGGTGTAGTTCTAGAAAAGGTACCTCTTTTATATGACAATGAGAGCACGATAAAACTTGCTAATAACCCAGTTCAATACTCTTGCACCAAGCACATAGATATCTATCATCACTTTCTTAGAGATCATGTTGTTAAAAATGATATATCACTAGAAGGTGTAAGGACCGAGGATCAATTGGCGGATATCTTCACAAAACTGCTAGATGAGGCTATGTTTTGTCGGTTGAGGAATGAGCTCAATGTGCTTGACCTCAGTAACTTCACTTAAAAATGAGCTTGTGTTGTCCCTTGCATTGCATTGTAATATAAAACACGTTTAACTTTTAGTAATGCACTTATGGCTTGTCTAACATGGTTAACATAACTGCCGAAAAGCATGTGAAAAAGCTTAACCTTGGATCAAACTTGACAAGCAACTAGATTTACTTTCAAGTATTGCATTGCATATGCATCCGTGTTGCTTTGTCATTTCTTTTCGGTTACCTTTTGAGCATCTGCTATGTTCATCCACAAAAGGGGAGAGCATTTGAAGCTCCTAATGGTTGAAATCCCTATTGTGTGGCCACATGTTGCTCCTTGCCTTGTTTTTGTCACCTATTTTCCTAAAAAGATATATAGCCTAAGGCAAAATATTTTTAAGACTTAGAGGGTTTGAGAGAGGTCTCTCATATCGGTTCCAATCGGTGGTTATTTGCTCTTCATTTGTATTGGAACTTGATTGGGAGAAAGTGTCGTGAAGACAGAAGGAAGATCAACTATAGAATAGTGACCGGACGCTTGACTGGACCCACAGCTTGCAGCGTCTGGTCGATCTATGCACGGTTGAACTGACGCATGAACAAGATCTCAGCAGCATCAAGTGTGGATGTGTCTTAGCATTCGGTCATCATGAGGATGTTCACAGGAATCGATCAGACTCTACACCGCATCAGGTCATGAGCAGCGGACGTGTTAGATCACCACGAAGGCATTTTGGGATCTCTCTATTATCGACTGGACTATGAGGATGCAACATCAAGTCATCTTCATTAGTGCATCCAGTCGTAATAGTCGAAGCGCAATGGTTTTGTAATTTCTCTATCTTACACTCGGGGCCCACACCCTATCTCACTCCCCTCTGTCATGTGGGCTAGCCCCCTTTTCTCCTTTTCAAATTGGCCCACACCTGCGCCCCGTCAATCCTCTGTATGCCATTATGACTGTGCACCAACCCTAACCGCCGTCATGACTGCGCCTCTCTAGCCACTGTGCCACCACTGCCATCGTGCCCTTGCCCTCGTGCCTCCACACCATTGCCCTTGCCTCACCCTTGCACTCGCGCACCACGCTAGTGCCCCATCACCATGTTGTGCCCTTGCCTTGTTGCCGTGCAGTGCTCGTACTCAGGCAAGTGCTCGCCACCGCCACTGCTAGAGGCCATAGGACCGACCTCTCCGTTAGCTTTCTCAGCTTAGGCGACCTCGCATTATCTTCCTTGGCACCTTGGGCTTTTTTCTTGGCAGGTTCCTTGGCCAGTAGCTGGCTTTCCTAGGGTGAGCGCCCACACTGCCCACCAGGTGTTCGTCTAAATGCCTGAACTAGTCTAGTGCTTGTTTTCTGATCCCATTTTGTGCCTATACTCTTGTAGTGCACTCTCTTAGCATCTAGTGGCTCTGACCCGGTGCCTTCTTCGCTAGTTGATTTTATTCCAAGGTCTGTTGCCACCTCGCCCTTCACTTGTTCGATCAATTGCCTAACTCGAACCTGCACCTTATCCTTACTTCTTTTGGCTAAATTTCTTTTGCAAAATCCTTGCTATGACATTGTGGTGTCCCATTGCATTAGCTACTCACCTATTCATAGGGTTGTGTAAGGTTGCAAGCCATTGCTCACTTCTTCTCTTACTATGCTTGCTTCAATTAGGTTAATTGCTTCTCTAGTGCATATGTGATGCTTATATACCCCTCTATATTCTATCGTGCAGCGAGTTTGGGCAGTGAGGTGCTTGGTCAGTGTTTTGGTGGTAGATAAACTAGGGGCCAAGCCCACGAGTATGGATTGAGTCCAAGCCTTGCAAGTGTCAGTGGGCAGCGATTGCATAGTTAGTGCCAGTGGTTCTTATAGTTGACCTTGTTCGTGGTAGTGATTCTCTAAGTTAGGGGGAGTTCTTGCTTGAGTGTTTGATTTGATAGTTGATCTTTTTTGTGGTAGTTGCTCTTAGTAAGTGTCAGTATGACTCGTTGCAAGAACATCGGGGGTGGTCCCGGTGATGATGATAGTCATCCACCTCGTCTGATAGAGTAAGAAAAGATGAAGGGCCAAAGAAGATGGTTACAAAAAAGAAGCACAAGGGTGGTGACATAGAGGCAGAGAGAGCAGCAATAGTGGCCACTATAGCAGAGCATGCTAAGAGAGGTGGTAGAGGTAGTGGTGTTCGTATTGGTGATCAGTTGTCACCAGCTTAAAGGGTCGTAGTGGAGGAGTTTGAGGCTAAGCATGGTAGTCCATGTGGTATTATCATTCTTGGAGGTCAGCGTGTATCTTGAGGATGCACCAGAGGGCACTCATGTGGAGGAGATTGAACCCTAGGAGGAGACTGAGCAGCATCAGGAGGAGGCAGAGCAGTAGCAGGAGCAGCCACTACAACACTCAGGTCGTGCTCATGCTTAGGTGACACCTAGGACAGAGAGGCAGAGGTGGGGTTCTTGGCCACCTCCCATACCACGAGGCCCGCCACTAGTAAAGCACTTTGACTTGAGGGTCGCCATAGCTCAATAGGTGCAGCATCTTCGCTTTGTGGTGGTTAGCAGTGGTTCCCACCTCAGTGGGACGAGAGGGCTTCAAAGGGTTTATACATAGTGCTACAGGAGAATTTCTATAATACATATCTGAATAGTGGTGTAGCCTTCAGATCTCAAAGAGTGTGTCATTTGGAGGCTATAGTGGCAGCTAGAGGAGAGTCGGTTCATCCCCACCTCACTTTCCTACCTAGCTTGGTAGACCTCTTGGGGCGGACCGACAAGTATGTTGCTAGTTGGGTCAGAGAGTTCTACACCTCTCTGTGGATCGACCTCGATCATAGGTATATTCACTTCGCTTTTAGAGGACGTGACCACAGCTTGTACAACAATAGGGTCAGAGAGATACTAAGGATTTCAGAGTCAGCCACCAAGATTCACCAGATCTGCTATGGACAGACTCAGCGACCGAGACATCCTCATGGTGGAGCAGTGCCACCCATAGACTTAGTCAGAGCCTGCTTTCAATAGCCATTTGGAGAGTGTTCGAGGCGCACTCTGGGTGCCCTTACACCTATGGCTTGTCTCCTAGACGTGGTCATGAGGAGGACCTTGCTTTCGAGGGGTGGCTACCATGAGGGTTTGACTCGTATTCAGCTTTGGTTAGCCCACCACCTGATATCTTAAACACCATTTGATATTTGGAACTTGATACTTTCAAAGATGGAGGACACTCTTGCAGAGGGCTTCAAGGGCCACCATCAGCTGCCATATGCCCATTGGATCTATTTTCTCATACTACAAGCTTGTTCACATATACCTCCTGAGGTAGTGACTGAGTTGACTGGTACTACTATTGAGTTCCCTGAGTATGATATGCGCCAGCTGATGGGTTCTAGTACTAGAGTAGGACACCAAGGTAGAGCTATCGCCAGAGGCCAGAGGTGCCAGAGACAGAGGCCAAGCAAGATGAGGCCATTAGGGCTTTGGTAGAGTCAGAGCTTGCAGACTTGGAGGCACAACCAGACGACAAGGATGAGGATGACCTATCTGATAGTTCAGATGAGGACTACCAGCCTATTCCACAGATGCCCCCATAGGCTTACGACAGAGAGGCTAGTGGTTCTAGCTTAGCTCCACCTTAGCCACCATAGACAGACCCTGCTCGGATAGTGACACTTGACAGGATGTAGCATGTTGACGGTCACTAATATCAATTATAAACCATCAACATAACCTGCATATATACTTAATTCCATCACCAAACATTGGTATAGGGGTTTAAACTAATGAATTCCATGAGCTTTGGTGAATATGTGACTGCAGGAGGATTTATCTAAAAAATAGCTTCTGGGACCACTGTTATACACTCCAAACAAGCAAACCAATGATAACAAGTGATTCAACCCGCTAAGACTATGAAAGACAACTCTAGAAGGTTCTAGAAGACATTACGCCAAAGCTTGGGCCAAACAGTCATGAAAGTGGGCCGGCCGGCCTAGCCCTTTGGCCGATCAGCCTACCATGAAGCCCGCTCACCCTTCGTCGCCTCATACTCCTTTCTATGATCTACTCCATTGATTCTAAGGCGGTTTTAGGTCAGTTTATCCAACGATGGTCGGGAGAGTTGACGCGAATCAATGACATGGCAATTACTTGCCCCCTACTCCACCTCAACCTATATAAGGACACCCAGATCCCCTTCCCTAGAGCCATCCTAAAACCCTAACTCATATTCTCCTCATCAGGATTAGAGCCAACTATTAAGAGAAGATTAGTCCTCCATAGGATCTAGTCTTATAAATAGAAATTTTGAGATGGAGAGTGAGGGAAGAGTATGAAGGAGGTGTCGGCCTATCAGTGCTCTCTTTATGGCTTATACCTTGGTGAATCCAAGTTCTATCTGAGCTTACCTCTGAGATTTCTTTGGTAATCAACTTTTGATTCAAGGAAGCATCTTGTTTATATTGTTCATCAAGTTTGTGACTCTTTTGAGTGCTTTATTCTCTACATAGGGGGAGTAAAGAATTAATTATAAGTGTAAGTGTGGTCTTAGACTTAGGTTAATCCTAGATGCATGCTGCATTCTGAAAGGTGGTAGATCACGTGAGTGACATAGGTTCTATATAGCCTGTACTATATAGCTTCATTGATCCTTTGTAGTCCACCTCCCGTCTGTAGGCGCATGTAGGACACGGTTGTGAAGAGAAGCTTTCTCTATTGGTGTCTTTCCCTAGTAATGTCTCCAGTTGGATAGTAGAAGACATAAGCTTACCCAAATTAGAACTAGTGAACTTTAGTTATTCTCTCTACGCTTCTATTTATCCTTAGCCTTGTTGCTACTCCTAGTTAAGTTAAACCTTAACCTAGTCGCTACCCCTTGTTAAGTTAGACCATAGTTAGTCTCATACATTTCTTTGTGGATACGATACTTGGTATACTTCCAGATGAAAGCATCAGTGGTATCCGTGCGCTTGTGGATTTATCTGTGTGCATTAAATATACCAACAAGCTTTCTGGCGCCATTGTCGGGGAAAAGGTTGTTGAATTAATTTCAAGCATAACTTAGCATTTTATCTTTTATTCTTTCTTTTACCTTTTCTTTTAGCATGGATTCCACTCCTATCTATCAATATGCTAAACCCACGAGCGTAAGCCTAGAGCCACCAAAATCTTCAGAGCCTATCCTAACACCTAGCTATGAGTTGGGCCCATGTTTTATAAAATTGATACTGGATAAATCCTTCTCGGGAGAAGGCAATGAAAACCCATACTCACACCTACAAGAGTTTAAACAGACATGTGCATGCTTGTGTATTGCTGACATGTTTAACAAGACCTTAAGATGGAAGTTGTTTTTCATTCTCTTTAATGGGAAGAGCTAAACAATGGTATAGTCAAACCATAGGAAGTATGAAAGGAGATTGAGAAACATTATGCTCTAAATTTTGTTTACATTTCTTTCTCATCTCTAAAGTGGTTAGTCTTTGGAAAGAGGTTCTAAATTTTAGACGACTAGAAGAAGAATCTCTTGGTACATCGTGGGATCATTTTAATGAACTCATCATTACTGGCCCAGATCTTGTCATTCAAGACCATGTACTTCTTCAATAATTTTATATGGATCTTAGCAAGGATTCCATGGAATCCCTTGATGCAGCCTCTAGAGGAGCTTTCCTTAATTTATCTACTAGTGAAGCAAGGGCTATGCTTGATAGAATTAGTGGAAAGACTCCCTACACTAGCATTCATAATAAACTCCCCAAGAAAGAGAAGAAATCATCTCCTGATCAAGAAGAGGAAGTTTTGATAGCCAAATCACAACTACTTCAATCCCAAGATTTAGCTATCAATCATGAACCACCAGTACCCCAAAATCCCCAAAGAGAAGTAGGAATTCCACCTTTGGAAATCCCTATTGAAATTAAGGATGACCTCTTTGATGCTGATTTTGGGAAAAATTTAAACTTCCAGATCCACTAGAGACCTTCGAGTGAATATAATTCAAATCCTCTCAAGAAGGGATCTCTTGGAAAGCGTCTTTATTCCCATATAGGACATTAGGAAGAACACAAGGGTGGCATGTCTAGTGAAATCATAGAAGGAGAGCCAAGCTATCTAGAAGTCATTCCTATTCTCTCCTCTTCTATGCCCATATTAGATGTCTCATCTAAACACATCTCTAAGCCCATCCTTGACCCTGATGATCTCTCTTATGCTCTCTCTCTCCTAAGTCTCATGATAACCCTAGAAATCGACCAAGACAACCAAACCATAGGAATCATGAAGTTCACAAGGATGACCAAAAAGAGCAACTACAATGGCTGGAATGTATTAAGAACTTGTATGTCGTTGCTAAAGAATTGATGGACAAGGACGAAGCCTTATGGGTAGAATCCAAACTTGGCTTAGATCCAAACGGTGAGCTTAAATCAATCTCTTTAATAAACATGACTCATCCAAATTTGGAGGAGGTCTTAGATGAGATCAACCTGAGAGCCACCAATCCATGGAAAATCTTGGACAATAAAACATTCAATGAATATCATAGGGATGGAATGATAGAAATAATGCTTTCGCCTATAAATATTCATGAAGAAACACCCTTAGAGCTTGAAAAGGAAGATAACATCAATGAGCATGGAAGTTATTTCATGAACACCTCATCAAATCCATGCTCGCATGAGAAATCTCCTAAATCAATTGGTCTCTCTAACATTGCCGCACATGAGGTCTTCAACCCCCTTATACTTTATGTTCCTAAAATTTTTGAAAGGGTGGTTGTAGATGCATATGTTTATCATAAATATTGTAGATCTCGTTGTGTGAATCTTGAGATAGTTACATAAAGGTTGATGTTGGAGGGGAAACCACTTCACCAACTTGAGTGCAATTAGAAGGTTTCCCAAGGACGAGCTTCTGCCCTAAAACAAGCACTTTCGGGACATAACATGAGCCTTCACCTTTCGCTATATTGCCCTTGTGAAATGAGCATAGAAACATAATTGTGAAATATTCCTTTGGGTATTTTTGTCACTAACCATTCCAAGTTTGAAGACAAAAGAATGAAGGATGACGACTCAAGGTATGTCCAACCAATCATCATGCAACACCGAACCACATCCATCTAAACTTGACTTTACCTTGCAAAATTCAAGCCTAGGGGATGGGCTTCTTTGAAAAATCTTATGCCATGTTGCTAATTCATCTTGGTTGTCTCAACCTTTAAATCATGCTCAACTTGCTAAACAACAATCATGTTCATTTATCTCTATTTGAATAAATCTCTACAATACTTTCATGCTACCTTTATTTACTATAGTATGCATAGGTTTTGAAGTATTTTCATACACCTTTTAAATTAGGTATGGTGCTTAGTTTAAACTATTTCCCTAAATTAAATTAGACACGGTGTTTAGTTTAATTCTTGAACTAAGAGGTGTGTTGATCTTACTTCCAAAGGCTTTTTAAATTAAGCATGGTGCTTAGGTTAAAATGCCTTCCTAAATCAAATTAGACATGGTGTCTAGGTTGATTTTTGAGACGATAGTCTGCCTTAGTAGATATTGGATATTTTGTTAGACTAACCCTATGTAGGAAACTTTTAATTCAATATTGGTAAGTCACGAGATGAATTCAAATTGGAGATGAAGCAAGACACAACTCATTCATTATAGGTGTAAGAACTACATACCTCATTCAACATGGATGAAAGAACTATAAGTACCAAAGTTCATTCACTTTGTCTTTTGCTACAAGTTACCTTTGCCTTGAGCCATGCTTGTATAAAACATGATCTCTATACTAAAGTAATCCTAAAACCATCTTTTCATTAGCATATAGGGAAATTACAAAATTCTAGATAAACAACCCGTGTTTCAAAATTGTATATTCCTTCAAGTATGTGTTTTCTACTAATCCTTTGTAGGCATAAAACAATTAGTGAGGCAAAAGGTCTAACAAGGCATCAAAAGATCAAAGAGTAGAAAGATGTCACAACAAAAGGATGAGAAAGAAATGGTGCAATTTAGGAGACAAGAAGCTCATGAACAACTCATATGTGAGATTAGCCGAACAAAAAAAACTTCAAGCAAAAAGGGAGGACCATCATGAGTCAGCTACCCTTCGTCATATGGTGTCATTATGCTCCAATGACAAAGGTAACATCCTAAGGTAAATTGTCATTATTTAAATAGTTTTCCATGATTCTGGTAGGCACGTAAATAAGAAACAAACATGTTTGAGTTACAAATTAACTTGATCCAACCTGATTAACTCAACATGTTTAGTTCTTCAAGTTTGTTCCTAGCACCACTTTCTTGATCTCATAGTCTTAACCAAATGAGTTAAGAAAATGCACTTCTTATCTCTAGAAGATGATAGTCATAATCATGTAAAGATTGGTGCATTATTCACGGATAGACAATCCTTCCATGGGTTAAGCAATTCAACCATTTTGGCCAAATATCTTCAAATGATACATTCATGTTCAATCTTCTGATCTTATCACCCATGATATAAATGAACAAAGCACACAACATCAACTTCATCTTGTTCAATGTGCCTAAGGATAGAGAGGAATAAGTACAATTTTAGTTCTATTGGTGTTCTCCCACCAACAGAGCCTATGCACTTGATCTTTATCTTGTCTTATGAACATGACACACTTCAAGCAAAGTGTGGGGGAAGACATTTGATTCCCCAAATTTCTACAAGTGAAGGTCATGAATTTGACAAACTAAAATCAAAACTCACAACCAAGACAGGTTTGGTGGAAGAAGGTGACATCACCATTAGAGGCGTCATCACAAGAATCCTCATCTTTAGAGCGAACCAAGGTACTCGATCAATGAACTTCACAAGGAGAAGTCCGGATCGAAGGACTTACAACATCAAACCCTCACCGAAAGAGCTAGCTTGGGGGAGGAGCACTCCTGTGTATCCAGGTAAGTATTCTTTCTCCTTTTGTTTTAGTTTTTAGTTTCTTTTAAATAGTTAAAAAATAAATGATGAATGAAACAAAATAAAAAGTTATCCTCATAATAAATAAATATAGTTATAGTAATAATGTGTGATCTAGTAAAATTGAAAACAAAATATAAAGGTGTGTCTAGTTTGCTTTAATTTGTTTTAAGAGCCGAATAAAATAAAGATGACTCTGAACAATCTCTTAAATGGAAATGATGAATAGTTGCTCTATTGTAATTCCTTTTAAGTACCTCCCGAGTTTTGGATAATATTGTTTCGATATAAGATTTTACTCTGAACTTGAAACTCATGGGTAGCATATACTTTATCTAAGTCTAGGTAATTGATGGATATGATATGAGAAGGTCTGAGCTACTGTTTATCTTGTTCCAAGTGACACTAAAGTTTTGGAGATTTATCTTTAGAAAAACACAAAAATGCTACTTGATGAGTTCCTATATGACAAAGCTTGAATTCCTACCAGAGCCATACATGTTATTTAGGCTAAGAAAACTTTCACATATATGCTGCTTGCTTTTGCATTGAGTTTTGTCAAGCTTTGTTGACCCTTATGAGAGGTTTGTCATGCTCTTAAAATCAAGATCACGTACACACCATAGGCGCAAGAACATACTTTATATTTAAATCCACCCAAAAATGTTCTACTCTTATGCTAGGAGTGAACACCAAAAACATGCTTGTTAGGTTTCTCACCCACCAAATAAACGCTCCAATTCTTGTTGCCATCTCTCAAAAGTTTTGTTGTAGAAAAGAGACATAGGGCTATGCAAAAGTTATTCATAAAAAAAAAGAAAAAAAGAAAAAAGATGAGAAAAAATAGGCAAGTGTCCAAGATATTTAAAACAATGGGTACTTAGATGCCCGTTTGAAAAAAAAGAAGAAAGAGATGAATAAGATAGCCCCTATTCTCTTGCAAAATTATTTCCAAGTTTCAAAAGAGAGATAAGTTTTCAAGAAGCATAGTGGAATTAGGTTAGCCACCATAAATATATCCACCATACATCCACACTCATGCACATCTTGATTTGATTGTATGACTCAACTCTCTTTGGATCCGTTGTTTGACTTTACAATATATGCATTGCAAGTATGCTCTAACTTTCTCCCTACCTATGAACTCTACATAAGCCTTTGTTGTAGGAAGAGAAAAAGGCATAATATCTTTATTGCATTGGTGAGGATCCACAAATACCGTATATATTGAGAGACTTGATAGTGTTATACAATGGAATCTCTAAGTTTTATTTTGAAAACTTATAAAACTCTAGAACAATGGTAGAACAAAGAACTTGAGACATAGTGCTTAACTTGATCGTTCTATCTTTCAATTGCTCAAGACCCAAGTGAAGGCTAAGAAGCCCCATGATTGAAGGTAATATGGGTAAGTTTGAAAGTCAGATCAGTTTATTCTAATCTAGAGGAGAATTTTGATTGAACGCATGTGTACTTTTGAGACATGAAAGCAATGTAGCAACTCCTGATCCATTGTTGAGTTTAGCTTTGCTTAAGGACTGGCAAAGGTTAAGCTTGGAGGAGCTTGTTGACGGTCACTAACACCAATTATAAAACATCAACACAACATGCATATATACTTAATTCCATCACCAAACATAGGTATAGGGGTTTAAACCAATAAATTCCATGAGCTTTGGTGAATATGTGACTACAGGAGGATTTATCTAGAAAACAGCTCCTAGAACCACTGTTATACACTCCAAACAAGCAAATCGATGACAACAAGTGATTCAACCCACAAAAACTACGAAAGATAACTCTAGACGGTTCCAGAAGATACCACATCAAAGTTTGGGCCAAACGGTCATGAAAGTGGGTCGGCCGGCCTAGCCCATAGTCTAGCTAGCCTACCATGGAGCCCACTCATCCTTCGCCGCCTTGTACTCCTTTCTACGATCTACACCATTGATTCTAATGTGGTTTTAGGTCGGTTTATCCAACGGTGGTTAGGGGAGTTGATGTGGATCGATGACGTGTTGATTCCTTGCCCCCTACTCCATCTCGGCCTATATAAGAATGCCTAGACCCCCTCCCTAGAGCCATCCTAAAACCCTAATTCATATTCTCATTATCAGAATTAGAGCCAGCTATCAAGAGAAGATTAGTCCTCCATAGGATCTAGTCTTATAAATAGAAATAGTGAGATAGAGAGTGAGGAAAGAGTATGGAGGAGGTGCTGGCCTGTTGGTGCTCTCTCAACATCTTGTACCTTGGTGGATCCATGTTCTATCTGAGCTTGCCTCTAAGATTTCTCTAGTAATCAACTTCTAATTCAAGTAAGCATCTTGTTTATATTGTTCACCAGGTTTGTGACTCTTTTGAGTGCTTTATTCTCTACATAGGGGGAGTAAAGTATTAATCATAAGTATAAGCATGGTGCTTAGACTTAGGTTAATTGTGGATGCACCCTGCATTCCGGAAGGTGGTAGATCATGTGAGTGACATAGTTCTATATAGCATGTACTATATTGCTTCGTTGATCCTTTATAGTCCACCTCCCATCTGTAGGCGCATGTAGGATGCGGTTGCGAAAGGGAAGCATCCTCTGCTGGTGTCTTTTTCTAGTAATGTTCCCAGTTGGATAGTAAAAGACATAAGCTTACCCAAGTTAGAACTAGAGAACTTTAGTTATCCTCTCTATGCTTCTATTTATTCTTAGCCTTGTTGCTACTCCTAGTTAAGTTAAACCTTAACCTAGTCGCTACCCCTTATTAAGTTAGACCATAGTTAGTCTCACACATTTTCCTATGGATACGATACTTGGAATACTTTTTGATGAAAGCTACAGTGGTATCCGTGCGCTTGTGGATTTATCTATGTGTGTTAAATATACCAGCATAGCAGGAGCAGACACGTTAGGCATAGGCCATAGCTACAGCTCTCGCTCAGATGCAGACCCGGCAGGACCAGTTCCAGCAGTAGTAGCAGGTCATTCAGCAATAGTAGCTAGAGACTTAGTAGCAGCTTCTTGGCTTCATGCAGCATGTCCTAATAGCTACAGGGATTGATCCTTATCGGCCCACATTGTAGCTTGGTTTGACTATTATGAGTACCCTAGTGACTCTAGCTATACAGCCCTAGTGGGCTTCAGAGTCAGGGATAAACAGCTCCATAGTTTGCCTTGCCCACTAAGCAGGTTTCATAGTGGTTTGCTACACTAAGGACATAGACTCAGGCCTACACCCTAATTGTCACCGAATTCACCCCTACTCAGTCTAAGTCAGTGTTAGTGACAGATACACCGATCTCTAGGAGCTTGGCTGCCACTTTTAGCAAGATCACAAGTCACCCCACACCTCTAGAGCTTCAGGTGCCTATTACTACAGCAGTAGCTCCAGTCATAGGGATTGTCAAGACTCTCCCATCTTCTATTACTTTGTTAGAGCCACCTCGGATAGTCACTCCTACACTTGAGGCCTCAACAATAGAGATAGAGATAGTTGTGGCTCCACTTCCTACAGAGATAGCTTCAGAGCCAACCTAGTTACTGAGACCATAGCATAGACCTAGACCATTCCACTTCCTACTTTAGAGTCAGAGGGTCAGCCATCGATTGCTCTAGTTGGTCTGACAGTTCTGAGTCTAGAGTCAGATGATGATGCTACTCAGTTTTAGATCTCTCACCATACCTCAGCGCTTGACTCGTCTGCTCCTACCCCATTGTCCGACCCTTAGATTTTGGTGCTTGACACCAAAGGAGGAGACAGAATGAGTATGTTGGATTTAGGGAGAGCGTGTGAGATGGACTCTTCTTTTGTGTGTGATACTTCATGCATTCATGTTTACTTTCATGCATTGTGTCATCTGTGATATATGTGTGATTGTGAGACTTATGTGACATGTGTGCTCTCTACTTTGATATATATATATATATGTCATGTCACTTGGTTATGCTCATTTGCTTTGCTTCCATGTTTTACTCCGATACAAATGAGCTTTACTTTGTGTACTCATGCTTATTTCATATCTTGTGAGTACATTGTATTGGCTTGGGCCATATAAGCATGCCTAACCCTTTTGTTCTTACTATCAAATGCTTATATGAACGAAGCACATTGAAAACCTCACCCATCTCTTATACACATACTCGAGGTTGTGTTGTCGTCAATCACCAAAAAGGGGGAGTTTGAAACCATCTAGGTCCCTAGATGGGTTTCGGTGATTAACGATGACACGAGATTATTGTGACTAACGTGTATTTTGCAGAGGCAATTTGAGTTAGGTCATGGTAATGGTAATTGATTGGGCAATTATGGTTTTCATGCCCCCTATCGATGGAAATCATTTCGGTTTTCAAAGGATGGATGACAAGGTTAAGGACGGACTAGTTACAAGTGTCGTTTGGAGTTGGAGAGACACTTGGAGTAGTTTAAGACTTTGTTTTTTCCTTTGGCTATACTATTAAGAGGGGTATGGACTAATAGCTTGACCTAGGTAAGTCTAATGGTTTAGGTGTGGTGCATACTTGTCAAACTTAGCACTAGGTAGCTCACAGATAGCCCAAAGATCATCGGAAGTCAATTTCATTCATGAAGGAATTCGAATTAGATGTGATTAGAGGGTCAAATTAATGACTGGACTGAAAGGAACCATGATGCCTAAGAGGGGGGTGAATTTGGCAACTTAAAACTCTAACTCTAAACTATGGCCTCTTGTTCTAACCTTAGCAAAACCTATGCAAAAGGATAAACTATCTAAATGTGCAACTATAGTTTTGCTAGTGTGTTGCTATCTCTACTGCAAAAAGGAGTTATGCAACCTAGGTTCCAAACCTATCAACTAGCCTATCACTAAGCTAGGAAAGTAAAGCACAAACCAAGATTATAATGTAAATGTGGAAGCTAAAGAGTAAGTTAGAGATATGCAAACTTCTATCAATGACTCTGGTATTTTTACCGAGGTATCGAGAAGTGCACAAGCTTCCCCCTAGTCCTCGTTGGAGCCCCTTGCAAGGAATCCCTTGCAAGGGTCAAACTCCTGTTTGGGTAACTCCATGGATAGCTCCGGGCCTTCCCCACATGTAAGCGGGTCTCCGGTTAAGCTACTCGTGGCAAAGCCTCTCCCAGACCGCTTCCACCGTCTTCACTAGCAAGCTTCCAGATAAAATGCCACGGGCCTCGTTTCCTCTAGTATACGGTGGCGGCCACACCACAAATACGGTTGGTGTGATCTCGCAAGACTACAAGCCCCTCCAATGTAAAATAATGGTACACATAAGCACTGAGTGGTAAGAGGTATGCAAACCTAACTAAACACTAGGCCTAAACCTAGAGCAAGCGCATAAGCGGTGGTCTAATCAACCTAAGCACTTCACAAAGCACCTATGCTAATCACCTAATGAATCACTAAGCACTATGCAAGTGGAGATCACTAAAATGGTGTATCAACACCCTTAGTATGTTTCCTCAGCTCTCCACATCTCAAATGGCTAGTTGGGGGATCTATTTATAAGTCTCACAGAGAAAGTAGCCATTGGGGATGAAACCCAGCTTTCTGCTACTGACCGGATGCTGCTGTCATCCTAATCAGACACGTCTAGTCGTCCCAACTGTTGAGCACATGTGTAGAGATCGAACGCACTGCTGAGTCCGGTTATCATCGACTGAACATGTCTGGTCACATTTGCACCGCTATGGAACCTCTCTAGACATGATTGGATGCTGCATTTTGTGCGTCCGGTCATCTAGTGCCACTGCGTCTGGTCCTCACTGAGTTGTTGCCATGACGATGAACACTGAAGTCCATGCATCCGATCACTGCCTCGCTCTGCATCTGGTCACTGCTGCTGATGCCTGATGTTGCTGAGCAATTGATCGAACATGTCTGGTCCTCATAGGGCCACGTCCGGTCACCTCTACCGAGCTTGTTTCTTCATGATCTTGCGTCCGGCTTGGTTTCCATCTTTGTTCTTGGACTTTGCTTGATATCTTGGGTCTTCTCTTGTGCTTCTAGGGTCTTGCTTATGGTGTTGATCGTGGGATCATCATGTCGCATTTGTCCTAGTCACGTCTTGCACCCTATTGAACTACAAAATAATTACTTGCAAATTTATTAGTCCAATTTGGTTGTGTTGGTCATCAAACACCAAAATCCAAAGTAAATGTGCCTAGGGTCCATTTTTCTTACAATCTCCCCCCTTTTGGTGATTGATGACAACACGACCAAAGCAAGCAAATAATAAAAAAATTGAAATTTAAAAACTATTTACTTGCTAGGATGCAATGCAAAGGGCAAGGTTATATGATGCTAAAAGATACCATATGTAAACATCTTTAGAAGCTTATCTTGCCCTTGCAAATGTCCTCATGTGGCATTATGGATTTAAGCCTCCCCCTAACTCCATAATCCACTATTCTCTCTTTCTCGGACCATTACTACTTGTAAATTATTATGATCGGGCTTGCTTTTGGTCCTACAAATTCTCCTCCTTTGGAATCAAACACCAAAATAGAAGACATTAGTAGCACAAGGGAGGGTTAAACTTTGTTATCCTTTGTATGTGGTGTGGAATAGGTCACAAAATTTGACTCTCACATTACATAGACTAAGCTCCCCTAAATATATGCATACATATGATGGAGAATGTAGTTTATGCGTAATTGGCAAATTAATGCTCAAAGGAGTTTAATCTATATAATGTATGGAGAAAGCATATAAATACTAAAATGAAATCAACATGATGATATTGGTTTAGAAATACCACATGTGGAAACCAATTTGATTTATACCACTTGCAATAGGTGGTGGATATTTGAAGTATGATGCTTAACTCTAGGGACTCCATTTTCCTTGCAATGAGACTACTACACACAATGATAAGCTTGAAAAGGTGTTAGTCTCAAAGCATCCAACTTGTAGAGTAACCTCCTCCTAAATTTGTGCACACAAGTATGGTATACTTGTAGGAGACATGCACATTAATTTTAGAATAAAAAATATCACTTGAAAGATGACATCACATGAATGTGAGAATCATTTTTGAAAGTGATATTCGGGAGAAATTATCTACAATTTGGACTTTGGCACATATTAGATGAACAATTGTAAAACAAGCTATGTGCTATGCTCCTAACAATTTAAACCATGTAGGTTTGCTCCAAGGGTTAAGAGTGAAACCGAGCAAGCCTACCATAAGATATACCTAGTGTATGCAAAACAAAAGATTAAACATGCAAATACAAACCTAGGCATGAAAAGGAACTAGATGCTAATTGAAATTGCAAGAAATTGAATCTAGTTACATAACATGAGAAGGGGAATTTGGGTCCATAGTATTCACTAACCCACTTAGCAATTACCTTGTCCATAATGATGCACCCCATGAAATGCACCCATACTTTGCCAAGTCTCCAAATTTCCTGAAGTCCATCGGACTTCTCACTTCCCTTTCGGGATCCAAACCTTATTGGTGCTCTTCATGTTAGAAATGATCTCCTTTGGCACCTAAATGCGTTTGGCCCCATTATTGGCTTGCTTGTTCACCTTGATGGCCACCACCTTGTCATTTTTCTTCTTCTTTAAGAGATAAGGTGTGGAGGCCTTTTTGTCCACCTTGTTGGTGTAGGTGTTGGAGAGCTTGCTTGTTTCCTTTTTGTTTTTCTCTTTCTTCTTAGCTCCTCACTCATTCCTCACCTTGCACTCATAGGACTTGTGGCCTTCCTTGTGGCACATGTAGCAAACCATGGTTTGTCCTTCATCAAGCTTCTTCACTCCCTTAATGGTGTTATCTTGATGATATTGGGCTTGCTCTGTTTTGCCTTTTACTTGAGTCAAGTCCTTAGTAAGGCGAGCCACTTCTTGCTTGAGTTGCTCATTCTGCATTGCAATCTCTTGTGTGCATGTATCTACAACAACTTTCTCAATACAAATTTGGTTGCACAAGGGCGAGTCTAAATATAAATCATTGTAAGAAGTAGAAGCATCCTTTTTAGGCATGTCAAAGATAGAACTTTTCTTTTTAGGTGCTTTGGTGAGGGTTGTACCAATAGTTTCAAGATTAGCAACTTTATTAGTTAGCTCATCGCAATGTTTGCACATGGTTTCTATTTTAGTAAGCAAACTTTTATAAGCATCTTGTGAGCTAGCTAACTTTTCTTTTAATTTTTCATTTTTCTTTACAAGTTGCTCATCATTGATTGTGCATGCATTTGTTGTTGCACTAGCCTTAAGTTGCTCAATTTTAGTAGATAGTTCAATATTGAGATTAGCAAATGTCTCATATTATTCAAGTAAGGTTTTATATGCTTCTTGTGAACTATCTAGGTTTTCTTGCAATATTTTTAGCTTCTTTTGTTGGCTAGTGCAAGCCTTAGCATATTTAAGATTTTCTTGCACAAGTTCATTAAGAGAAGGCATTTCATCATCACTATCACTCTCACTAGAGGATGAGCTTTTGTTACCTCATGCCATAAGACACACATAAGAAGAGCTTGATGATGAGTGCTTGTGGCCTCACCTCTTGTGATGGTCTTCTTCTTCACTTGAAGAATCATCCCATGACCTTATTGATGTGAGGGCTTTGTTGTTGCACGCCTTCTTCTTTGTCTTGGGTGTGAGCTTGTTTGGACAAACTTCCACAAAGTGCCCCAACTCACTGCATCCATAGCATCCTTTCTTTCTTTGCTCATTTCTTTGATTGGTGAAGATAAAATCTTGAATTTGGATGGGCACACCCTTGACATTGAGCCTTTAGATCATCTTCTCTACCTTGTTGATAAGTTTGACTGATTCTTCATCAAGATCAGAGGTGGAGGAGGAAGATTGATCATCATCACTTGAATCTATATCATCATCCTCATCCTCATCTTCTTCATCTTCACTTGAGGAGCTTGAGCTTGAGCTTGTCTCAACTTGCTTGCCCTTCATCTTATTTTTCTCACTACATACGAGAGCTTTGCCTTTGCTTGATGATGAGGCTTCTTTTTGAACCATGTTCCGTGACATTTCAAATCTCACTATCTTGCCAATGACTATGGTCGGGTGTAAGGTAGAGATGTCGACTAGAGGGGGTGAATAGTCATTTCTAAAACTTAATCGTGCTGGCTAACCGAAACAAGTGTGGAATTAAAACTATCGGTATAGCCAAGACTACACCCCTCTATCTATATTCTCTAGCACCTCGCTAAGATCCTAATTAAGCAACAAAGGTGCCAGGCTAGCTAGAGCTCACCTAACCAATTCTAGGAACAAGGTCACACAAACCTAAGCCACTAGTACTTCAAGCAATGAGGGAGCTCCTACACATGCTAGTAAGCAAAAGCATAAAGCCAACTAAGCTCACTAGCAATGCTCAATAACAAGCAAGAAGGTAACTAGTGAGCTACACAAGCTAACTAATTACAAGAGCAATTACACAAGCACAATGTATATAAAAGTAATGACAAGCTTGTGTAAAGGGATTGCAAACCAACGGGAAGAACAAGGTTGACACAGTGATTTTCTCCTGAGGTTCATGGGCTTGCTAACACGCTATATCCCCATTGTGTTGACCGCTCACTTGGTGGTTCAGCGGCTAATTGGCATCACCCACCAAGCCCGCACATTGGGTACCGCAAGAACCTACCCTAAAAGTGAGGGTAGCTCAATGGCACGCTCAACTAGAGTTGCTCTTCGAGGCTCCCGTGGGGCGAGCACAATGCCCCTCACAAAGCTCTTCTTTGGAGCACCGCACAAGCTTCTTGCAGACTTCAACAGAGACCACCACCAAGCCATCTAGGAGATGGCAACCTCTAAGAGTAACAAGCACCACCGGCTTGCAACTCGATCACCTAGTGCCACTTGATACAATCTCACAATGCAACACACTAGAATCACACTCACTCGCAATCGATTCGCACTCTTGCAAGCACAAGTGAGTTAGAGGGCATCCAAGCACTCCTACACAAGTCACATAGGCATGAGGGTGCTCAACAACCAGCCCAAGGCTGGCCACACACTCCTTTTATAGCCCCAAGGGCTAAAATAGCCATTACCCCTTCACTGGGCAAAACAAGCACTGACCGGACGCGCAGGTCATAACGACCAGACACGCAGGTCGCAGAGTCCGATCGCTAGGATGACGCCATGTGTCCCCTTCTTTCGAAGCCGACCGTTGGGCTTCAACAGCTAGCTCTCATGTGCGCATACTCTTGACTAGATGTGCCTAGGTCCAATGACTGGACGTGCTATGCCCGAGTCCAGTTACCAACACATTTCTACACAACTGATCAGACTCGCCTTTCTCCTACAACCGGACTCGACCCTCCCAGCATCTGGTCACTTACAAAGAGGTTCCAGGTATGTTTTTTAGCGACTAGATGCGTCCGGTCATCACTGACCAGACTCTCCATGCATCCGGTCACTTCTGGATATGCTAAAAACACTGACTGGATGCTATGACTGGACTCACAGGTGCTGACCAGACGCGCAGGTCGTAGAGTCCGATCATAGACCTTTCAACGCTAAAACGGCTATTACTCTTAGCTCCGAACTCCGATTTCGATGATCTTGGACATTTTGGAAAGCTTACTCAGAGGGCTACACATACCACATGCATACTTGATCCAAATCACAATGGATCAAAACAGTATTCCAATCCAAGGACCATCCTAAAGTTTGGAGTACACCAAAAAACCTTTTTCTCTTCTCTAAGTTGATTTACAACAACTCTAACTTCTTCTCCTTTGCAAATGTGCCAACACCACCAAGTGTACATCACCATGTGTATGTGTATTAGCATTTTCACAATCATTTTCTAAAGAATTAGCCACTCAACTTGCCACGCCAATCAATCTTAGCGACGATGCAAAGTTAGATCACTCGAGTGGCACTAGATGACCGATATGCAAACAAGTTTGCCTCTCTTGATAGTATGGCCATCTATCCTAAACTCGGTCATCAACTTCTCTACACACCTATGACCGGTGAAATGAAATGCCCTAGGTTATACCTTTGCCTTACGCATTTCATTCCATCTCCTCTAATGTTGATGCAACACATGCACCAACATGATCAATAATGATATGATCCACTTCATATCATCACATGATCATATTGGTTCATCAATCTTGACTTCACTCACTTTTCACCATTGCCTTTGTCCATTGACGCCAAGTCTTGCTTAAGCTTCACCGCCACACGGTCCATCGCTCCAAAGACTCCAACTTGCCCTTCACGCTTGCAACCGGTCCATCAAGCCAAGTTATGTCTTGATCTTCTCCATCTTAATCACATGACTCAATATCTTGTCTCATTTGTAATGAGCTCCTTCATCATCACATGTGTAAGCTTTGCAACATCTCCAAGCCATTTTTACCTTTATGGCACTCATAAACACAATTAATCCACCTAGGTTGTCACTCAATTACCAAAACCATACAAGGACCTTTCAATCTCCCCCTTTTTGGTAATTGATGACAACTCTACAAAGATATAGAAATTAAGCTCCTTTGGATTCATGTTGCTTGCCCAAGCAATTTTACCATGTGAAAATGATTTTAGACAAGTAACACAAACCCGAAACAGTAGTATTAGCTCTCCCTACATATGTGCTAGAGTGTTTGGTTTGAAGCTCGCACATATACATAGATTGGAATTGTGAGTAATTACTACCAAATGATGCTAAGGTGTATAGAGTAAACCTTTGAAGCGTGATATCAATTGGAGTTGCACCTTTAAGTTCATCCTTAGCACCATGGTTAGCTAGATATCACTTGGAAATAAAATCACTAGATACCTCGTGAGATCAACATTAAAACTAAGGTACTAGCATTACTTGAAAAGCATACCAAGTGTCTAGCTATCATCCTATGCATGCTAGTTTTCATTTCATCAATCAAATTCTACAACTAGCATACCTCACACAAGCATGCATATTGAAATTTAAGAACTTATGCAATGCAAGCAAGCACATAAATATGCCATATCAAATGCAATCAATCAAAGTTCATGAGCTTGCTCCCCCTACTTGTGTGCTTCTCTTGTCCAAGAATTTTGACCATCTCTTTTCTTTAATGTTGCTCCTTCTTTGTCCATGTTCATGTCCAACCTCTCAATCTCTCCCAAAGCTTTCATATCTTGTCTCTCCTCCTTATACAATCATAATCTCAAAGCTTTCATATCTTTGTACAATCTCTATCCCTTTGTCATCAATTTATAGGACCGGTGGGACCCGCATAAAGGAGTGTCAGTTCACCATGATGTCCCTGGGACGGAGTGGAGTGCCATGACCAGTAGACGACACCTACGTATGGCGCCATTGATAGATAGGGCCATGACGAGGAGCCATCCCTATTGACATCTACAAAGTTAGTGGGACCCACATGAAGGATAATAAGGACCCAGAGATCCTAAAGGACATCATCTCTCTCTCTCTCTCTCTCTCTCTCTCTCGCTCACTCTCCTCCTTTCCTCCACTGTAACCCATGCTTTCCCTTGACCTATAAAAGGGAAAGCAGGGGGGCCCATGAGGGGCATCTGACCATCAAACTATCGATCTGGGCCAGACTTGATCGAACCATCACGAAGCCATCAAACCTCGAACCAATCACAACACTAGCACATGGCTGAGGAGCAACCAAGCTCTCAGCACCCGTTCATTCCTTCCATTAAAGACTTAGGACCTGTCTCTCTCTTACCCATTTGTAACCCCTACTGCAAACTTTTAGTGCTAGTAACATGAGCAGTAGCGATGAACTAGACATAGGGATATTCTGCCCGAACCAGTATAACACCATCCGAGCTAGATGCGCAATATTAGAAATTTACTTATTGGTGGTGACTCAAAACACCGACAATTGGCACGCCAGGTAGGGGCCTTTTGCATGTCTCGACATCCACACCAGGCCTCGGATGGCTAGTCATAATGTCAGCTAGGTCCCAGACACATACGTGCGCTTTGGGCACCTAGACTTCATTGTCACAATGGAGGAAGTGTGGGTGCAGGCTCCCGCTGCCGTCCAACCTCTCCACACCACTGGTCTCGATGCGATCACTGAGGCGCTTGAGGACCTGCAGCTGCATGCACCGGAGGCCCACTCCCCCAAGAGCGACCAACTCCCCGGCTTTGACTATGGGAGGTTAGAGCGCCAGCTCGGTGCCTTCCTGGTGAAAGCTCTAGTTTGGTTTTGGTGAATTGATGAAACCCTAAGTGCTAACCTAGTTTATCAAAGTGATTATGAGATAGGTAGCACATTCCAAGTGGTGAAGCAAATGAAGATCATGACATGATGATGGTGATGTCATGGTGATGATCAAGTGCTTGGACATGAAAAGAAGAAAAATAAAAGTCTCAAGACAAAGCTATAAGTGGTAGGAGCCATTTTGTTTCGGTGATCAAGACACTTAGCGAGTGTGATCACATTTAGGTTCGATAGCCGTACTATTAAGAGGGGTGAAACTCATATCAAAATAAGGTTATCAAAGTGCCACTAGATGCTCTAACTCATTGCATATGCATTTAGGATCTAGTGGAGTGCTAACACTCTTGAAATGTTTGTGAAAATATGCTAACACACATGCACAAAGGTGATACATATTGTGTTTAGCACTTGGGAGCAAGGGTAAGAAACTTCACCGATGGAGTGTCCACCCGTTGAGTGCGGACAGTCCGATGATGCCACCGGTGCCCTATACAGAAAAGATAGGGTTTCATAGAGTGCACCGGACGCTGGTCTCAACTAGACCATAGCGTCCGGTCAGTGGAAGCAGTGAAGATGCTGGCATCGGTCTTCAACCGGACGCTGAGTCACTTTGTGACCGGATGCTGGATGGGTGCGTCTAGTCCTACTGACGTGGCAGTGCATAGAGGAGACAATGTGTGACCAGACGCTGGGTTAGTCTGGTCGGGCATGACCAGACACATCCGGTCACCTCTAGAACCTTACTGAAAGTGACCGGATGCTGGGGTCCTAAGTCCGGTCATGATCAAACTAACACATCCGGTTGTGAGTGGAACCTTATTGAAAATGACCAGACACTGGTGTTGGTGCATCTGGTCACTTCAAGTAGCGTGTCCAGTCATCACTTGATAATTGGGATTGGGCGCTCAGTATTTGAAGAGAGGGATGACATGGTAGCCATCTGTTGACCGGACGCTGGCAGGGTGCGTCCGGTCGATATGACCAAAGCATTCGATCACCACGAGTTGTGCCTAGTGAATGGGTACAATGACTCTATTTTATGGGGGCTTCTATTTAAGCCCCATGGCTAGCTCTAGCTCACTCTCTTGGCCATTTGCATTGACATAGCAACCTTGTGAGCTTAGCCAAAACCCTCCCACTCATCTCCATCATTGATTCATCATCTTTGTGAGATTGGGAGTGAATCCAAGTGCATTGCTTGAGTGTTTGCATCTAGAGGCACTTGGTGTTCGTGTTTCACTATGGGATTCACTTATTACTCTTGGTGGTTACCACCACCTAGATGGCTTGGAGCAGCAAGGATCATCGAGCGAAGGTTGGTGATTGTGAGGGGTTCTTGACCTTTCCCCGGTGGAGAGCCAAAAGGTGCTCTAGTGAATTGCTCATGGCTTGTGTGATCCTCATCTTATGTTGGTTGTGCGGCACCCTATTAAGGGTTTGGCGTGTGATGCCAATTAGCGCGTGAACCTCCAAGTGAGTGTATCACCACAACAAGGAGTAGCTTGTCGGCAAGCAAGTGAATCTTGGTAAAAAATCATTGTGTTCATCATTTGTTTTTGAGGTGATTGGTATTCATTGGTATTCATTCTTATGATTGATTAGTTCATTGCTTGACTCGACAGTATAACTATCTTGCTCTCTCTCTTTACATTACAACAAACTAGTTGTCAAGCTCTTTAGTGTAGCTAGTAGTGAGAGCTTGTTAGTTTGGTTAGTATGGCTCCTTAGTTAGCTTTTGAGAGCACACTAACTTTGTGTAGTGACATAGCCATTGTGTGGATAGAGACTATAGGAACTAGAATTGTGGTAGGTGGCTTGTATTTTTAGTAGGCTAGCGCAACACTCGCTTTGCCTCATACTTGTCTAACCGGCTTGTTAAGTGTTGTTGGAGAAATTTTTAATAGGCTATTCACCCCCCCTCTAGCCATTAGGACCTTTCAAGTGGTATCAAAGCTGAGGTCACCGTGATTTGAGGCTTAACAACCTTCGGTGTAAAAATGTCTCAAATGAACAACACCAAGAAGCCACCCCAATTTGATGGCTCAAACTATCCCTATTGGAAGGCTAAGATGACAACTTATATCAAGTCAATCAATAGGAAGGTTTGGAAGGTGGCGGAGACCAAGATTAAGATTGATGATGAAGAGGCTCCCACCGTCGCCAAAGAAATGCTACTCCAAAATAATGACATTGCTCTTAGTGCTATCCATGATGCTTTGGATGAGAGAACATTTGAGCAAATCAAGAACATTGAGAGAGCTTATGAGGCAAGGAAGAAATTGGAGGAATCATTTGAGGGCACTCAAGCCATGAAGGGTGCAAAGGCATACATTCTCAAGGAGAAGTTTGCAAGCTTCAAGATGAAAGAGGATGAGAGTGTGCCGAAGATGTTTCATAGGCTTCAAGTTTTTTTCAATGATCTCAAAGCACTTGGAGAAGAGATGAAGGACAAGGACTTCTCCCACAAGTTTTTGAGATGCCTACCTTCAAGATTTGGCACATTGGTCACTATTCTAGTAAGGAGTGGTTTGGACACCATGACACCAAACCAAGTGTTGGGAGATATAATTACCAATGACATATATAGAGATGATAATAAGAAGGAAGAAAAGGAGAAGAAGGATGAGAAGAAGGATGACAAGAAGAGTGTGGCATTCAAGGCCACATCATCTAAGGGCAAGGCAAAGCAAGACACATCAAGTGAAGATGATAGTTCATGGGATGATGATGATGATGAGAAGATGGCTCTCTTTGTCAAGAGATTTGGCAAGTTCATGATGAAGAAGGCTACCGTGCTAGAAGAAAGAAGTCTTCATCCAAGAACAAGGAAGAGTCAAGAAGGTGCTTCAATTATAGAAGCAAGGATCATCTTATTGCTCAATGCCCATACAATAGTGACAAAGATGATGATAAGAAGAACAAGAAGAAGGACAAGAAGGAAAAGAAAGAGAAGAAGGACAAGATGACCTTCAAGAAGAAGAAGAAGGGTGGTTCATATGTGGTCACTTGGGATAGTGATGCTTCCTCAAGTGATGATGATGATAGTGATGGTGATAAGACCACCAAGAAGAAGGCACTTGCAAGCATTGCTATCAATGAGAAGCCTTCTCTCTTCGACACTCCATCATGCTTCATGGCTAAGGCCACTAAGGTACAAACTTATGATGATGGGAGTGATGAGAAACATAATAATAAAAAAGATAGTGATAGTGATGATGATGAACCCACCAAAATGAATTATTTGACATGCTAGAAGATGCTAAAGAACACTTTGACATTAAGAGAAGGGAATGCAAGAGCTTGAATAAGGAGATAAAAGCCCTCAAGCAAGCCCTTGATGAGCTCAAAGCAACTCATGAGAGTCTAGAGGAAGCCCATGAGAAGCTTGGCAAGGCTCACAAGAAGCTTGAAAAAGCTCATTCTTCTTTGCTTAATGAACAAAATAAGAAGAAAAATGTTGAGACTTGTAATGTAGGGTTAACTTGTGACCTAATTGATGAATCATTATCTATGCCTATCATTGTTGCTCCCACTAACCCTTCTTGTAGCACTTCTACTTCCACCTCATCTAGTAGTGATGGTTTCCCTTGTGATGCCTCACTAATGGTTGAGAATGAAACCCTCAAGAAGGAGGTCAATAAGCTCACTCACACCTTGGCTAAGGCCTATGGTGGCGAGGACCGCTTGCTTATGTGCTTGGGTAGCCAAAGAGCTTCTCTCTACAAAGAGGGATTGAGCTATATCCCCAAGAAAGGCAAGGCGGCCTTTGCTCCTTATAAGACTAGTTTTATGAAGAACAATGGTCGGTTTTGTACTAGTTGCATGCAAGTTGGTCATAAAGAGCATAAGTGCAAGAACAAGAGCAAAAACGCTAATGTATCCTTCATTAAGCTTGATTCTTTTTATATGCTTACCAAGGGTGCAAATGGTGTAAAGGCTAAGTTCATTGGTAAACCATGGATAGGCTCAAAGAAGAAAGTCATTTGGGTGTCAAATAGCTTGGCCACTAACCTTCAAGGACCTAAGCAAGTTTGGGTACCTAAAAAGAATTAATCTTCTTTTATAGGTCAATTACAAAGCTAGAGGAAGGCATTGGGTTGGGTGCACTCAACATATGACCAGTGATGCAAGAATGTTCAACTCAATCAATACCAATGGCAATGATGGTTATGATAGTATCATATTTGGTGACAATGGCAAAGGCAAGGTCAAAGGGCTTGGTAAGATTGCAATATCCAATGACATGAGCATATCCAATGTATTGCTAGTGGAGAGCTTGAACTTCAACTTGCTATCCATGGCTCAATTGTGTGATCTTGGATTCAAATGCATATTTGGGGTAGATGATGCAGAGATCATAAGTGTAGATGGCTCTAACTTGATCTTTAAAGGCTTTAGAGATGAGAATCTATACTTGGTTGATTTCAATGCTAGTGAAGCTAAATTATCTACATGTTTGTCCACTAAGTCTAGCATGTGTTGGTTATGGCATAGAAGGCTTGGTCATGTTGGAATGAAACAATTGAATAGATTGGTTAAGCATGACTTGGTTAGAGGCTTGAAAGATGTTATGTTTGAGAAGGATAAGCTTTGTAGCTCTTGTCAAGCCGTCAAACAAGTTGGAAACACCCATCCTAAGAAAAGCATGATGAGCACTAGTAAAGCATTTGAGTTATTACACATGGATTTATTTAGGCCAACACAATACAGTAGCATCGGTGGAAATAAATATGGCTTTGTGATGGTGGATGATTATACTAGATACACTTGGGTATTCTTTCTAGTTGACAAAAGTGATGTATTTGCAACAATCAAATCATTTGTCAGGGGCATTCACAATGAGTTTGAAACAACCATCAAGAGAGTTAGAAGTGGCAATGGTAGTGAGTTCAAGAACACTAGAATTGATGAGTTGTGTGATGAATTTAGAATTAGACATCAATTCTTGACCAAGTACACTCCATAATTAAATGGCCTTGTTGAGAGGAAGAATAGAACACTCATTGATACGGCAAGGTCTATGCTTAGTAAATACAGTATGAGTCAATCTTTTTGGGCCAAAGCTATCAACATGGCTTGCTATTGTAGCAACCACCTCTATTGTCACCCATTGAAAGAGAAAACACCATATGAGCTCTTGAATTGTAGAGAGCCCAATATTGCATATTTTTGGGTCTTTGATTGTAAATGCTATATCTTGAAGAAAGACACTAGATTGGGCAAGTTTGACAAGAAATGTGATAAAGGATTCCTACTTGGATACTCAACTACAAGCAAAGCATATAGAGTTTGGAATTTGGATAGTGGTACTCTTAAGGAAGTTCATGATGTTGAATTTGATGAAACCAAGGGTTCATAAGAAGAAAATGAGAACTTGGAAGATGTTAGAGGCATTTAACTTTCAAATACCATGAAGAACATGGATATTGGTAAATTGAGACCTAGGCAAGTGAATGATGATGAAGATGATCAAGTGCAAGTGCTCATTAACTCAAATATGCAAGATGATACAAATCAAGCTAGTACAAGTGGCTCTTATGACAATGAACAAAATTAGGCTAGTACATCATCTCAACCCAATGATCAAGCAAGTGCAAGCAATCAAGTTATAATCCTCCAACCAACCAATATTGCAAGAGATCATCCATTGGACACTATCATTGGTGATATTTTAAGAGGTGTACAAACTAAATCAAGATTGGCTTCATTTTGTGAGCATTTCTCATTTGTGTCATCCATTAAACCAAAGAAGATAGATGAAGCATTGAGGGATATTGATTGGGTGAATGCTATGCATGAAGAATTGAATAACTTCACAAGAAATCAAGTATGGAAATTAGTAGAGAGACCAAAGGGACACAATGTGATTAGAACCAAATGGGTCTTTAGAAACAAGCAAGATCAAGATAGGATAGTAGTAAGGAACAAAGCAAGATTGGTAGCATAAGGATATACATAAGTTGAAGGTCTTGACTTTGGAGAAACATATGTCCCGGTTGCTAGATTGGAAGCAATTAGAATCTTCCTAGCTTATGCTTGTGCCCACAACATCAAGCTCTATCAAATGGATGTCAAGAGTGCATTTCTCAATGGTTACATAAATGAAGAAGTATATGTTGAGCAACCTCCCCGTTTTGAAGATGACAAGAGGCCCGACCATGTGTACAAGTTGAAGAAGGCATTGTATGGCTCAAAGCAAGAACCTAGAGCATGGTATGAGAGATTGAGGGACTTCTTACTCTCTAAAGGGTTCATGATGGGCAAGGTTGACACCACTCTTTTTGTGTTGCAAATCTATGTTGATGACATTATATTTGGATCAACCAATCAATACTTTTGTGAAGAATTTGGAAAGATGATGGCTAATGAGTTTGAGATGTCCATGATTGGAGAGTTAAGTTACTTCCTATGTCTTCAAATCAAGCAATTGAAGAATGGTATATTTGTGAGTCAAGGCAAGTATATCAAGGACATAATCAAGAAGTTTGGTATGAGTGATAGCAAAGCCATTAGTACACCAATGGGAACAAATGACAACTTAGATAGTGATGCGAGTGGCAATATGGTGGATCAAAAATTGTATCGGTCTATGATTGGAAGTCTATTCTATGTGACCGCATCAAGGCTGGATGTCATGTTTAGTGTATGCATGTGTACAAGATTTCAAGCCTCACCAAGAGAAAGTCATTTGAAGGCTACAAAGAGAATATTGAGGTACTTGAAGTATACACAAAATGTTGGTTTGTGGTATCCCAAAAGAGCAAAGTTTGAGCTAGTTGGTTACTCCGACTCAGATTATGCGGGATACAAGGTTGAAAGAAAGAGCACCTCAAGCACATGTCAATTGTTGGGAAGATCACTTATTTCATAGTCATCAAAGAAGCAAAATAGTATTACATTATCAACCACCAAAGCCGAATACATATCTGTCGGTAGTTGTTGTGCACAAATACTTTGGATGAAGGCCACCTTGAATGACTTTGGAATCAAGTTCAAGAAAGTGCCATTGCTATGTGACAATGAGAGTGCAGTCAAGTTGACCAACAATCTGGTTCAACATGCAAGAACAAAACACATTGATGTCTGCCACCATTTCATAAGAGATCACCAACAAAAAGGGGACATTTGCATTGAGAGTGTAGGCACCAAAGATCAACTTGCTGATATATTCACCAAGCCATTGGATGAGAAAAGGTTTTGCAAGCTAAGGAATGAGTTGAACATATTAGATTTCTCAAATATGTGTTGATGCACCTCCCCACTCATGTGACATGCCTCTCCTTCGAGCAATCTAAGGTAAAAGTTGATTGGCATGGCATACATCCTTGCTAAGGACATGTTTAGTGCATCTAGTCATCTCTCACATTAAATATGCTCATTCATGAAAATCAAATTATTTTGATGTTGATTTAGTCTAGTGGTAGCATATAACATGTTTGTGGGCTTGTAAACATAGTGTTTGATCTAAAAAATGAGCTCTAAGTGTTTAACTCAACATGGTACAAGATAACCCTTATTTGGAGGTGTGAAGAAGCTTGTCCTTGGATCAAACCGAGTTAAATATCTTTGGTAAATGATCTAGATTGGACCAAATTTGGGAAAATGATCTAGATTGACATTGATAATCTTAACCTATCTATATTTTGAACCTCTGTGGTCATTTATGACAAAGGGGGAGAAAAACAAAGATATAAGTGTTAAGGGGAGAAATAGTGTACTAAGATAGTGAAAAGACAACAAGGGGAAGAATTTGACATACGGGGAGAGATATGACAAAGGAAGGGGATCAATTAAAATTTGAGCACACAAGTAGGGGGAGCAAGCTCATGAACTTGTGTGGTGCATTTGAATATGCATTTCATATATTTGCTTGCATGGTACAAGTTTTAAATTTCAATATCCATGCTTGTGTGGTGTATGCTAGTTGTAGGTTTGAATGATGAAATGAAAAACTAGCATGCATAGGTTAAGTAACTAGACTCATGCTCACATCATGAAAACTAGACCCTTACTTCTAATGTTGATCTTATGGGGTATTCTAGTTCTTGTGTATGACTAGTTACTAATGGTGCTAAGGATGGTATATTGGTGCACTCCGATTGGTATCACACTTCATAGGTCCATTTTTTATACCTTAGCATCATTTGGTAGACATTGCCTCCTATATTTCCTATCTAAGCATTTGTGAAAGCTACAATCCAAACTCTTAGCACATATGTAGAGGGAACAATTGCTACCATTTGGGGTTCATGAAACTTGTTCATATCCTTTTACACATGGTAAATATGCTTGGGCAAGCAACATGGATTCAATTAAATTTCAATTCATATCTTTGTGTAAGGGTTGTCATTAACTACCAAAAAGGAGGAGATTGAAAGCTCTAGATTGGTTTTGGTGAATTGATGAAACCCTAAGTGCTAACCTAGTTTATCAAAATAATTATGAGATAGGTAGCATATTCCAAGTGGTGAAGCAAATGAAGATCATGACATGATGATGGTGATGCCATGGTGATGATCAAGTGCTTGGACTTGAAAAGAAGGAGAAAAACAAAAGGCTCAAGACAAAGGTATAAGTGGTAGGAGCCATTTTGTTCCGGTGATCAAGACACTTAGCGAGTGTGATCACATTTAGGTTCGATAGCCATACTATTAAGAGGGGTGAAACTCGTATCAAAATACAGTTATCAAAGTGCCACTAGATGCTCTAACTCATTGCATATGCATTTAGGATCTAGTAGAGTGATAACACCCTTGAAAATGTTTGTGAAAATATGCTAACACACATGCACAAAGGTGATACACATTGTGTTTAGCACTTGGGAGAAAGGGTAAGAAACTTCACCGGTAGAGTGTCCGCCCATTGAGTGCGGATAGTCCAACGATGCCACCGGTGCCCCGTACAGAAAAGATAGGGTTTCACAGAGTGCACCGAACACTAGTCTCAACTAGACCAGAGCGTCCGATTAGTGGAAGCAGTGAAGACGCTAGCGTCAGTCTTCAACCAGATGTTGGGTCACTTCTTAACCAGATGCTGGATGGGTGTGCCTAGTCCCACTAACGTGGCAATGCACATAGGAGACACTGTGTGACTGGATGCTGGGTGAGTCCAGTCGAAAATGACCAGACGTGTTCGGTCGCCTCTAGAACCTTACTGGAAGTGACCGGACGCTGGGGTCCTACGTCCAGTCGTAATTGAACTGACGCATTCGGTTGTGAGTGG
Source organism: Miscanthus floridulus (assembly GCF_019320115.1). Lineage (NCBI taxonomy): Eukaryota > Viridiplantae > Streptophyta > Magnoliopsida > Poales > Poaceae > Miscanthus > Miscanthus floridulus. The sequence goes on along the minus strand of NC_089581.1, from coordinate 138,419,761 downwards.
AACCTCACTGAAAATGACTAGATGCTGATGTTGGTGCGCCCGGTCACTTCGAGCAGTGCATCCGGTCATCACTTGACCATTGGGATCGGGCACTCAGTGTTTGAAGAAAGGGATGACATGGCAGCCATATGTTGACCGAACGCTAGTAGGGTGCATCCGATCGATATGACCAGAGCGTCCGGTCACCCCGAGTTGTGCCCAATGAAGGGGTACAACGGCTCTATTTCATGGGGGCTTCTATTTAAGCCCCATGGCCAGCTCTAGCTCACTCTCTTAGCCATTTGCATTGACATAGCAACCTTTTGAGCTTAGCCAAAACCCTCCCACTTATCTCCATCATTAATTCACCATCTTTGTGAGATTGGGAGTGAATCCAAGTGCATTGCTTGAGTGTTTGCATCTAGAGACACTTGGTGTTTGTGTTTTGCTATGGGATTCACTTGTTACTCTTGGTGGTTGCCACCACCTAGATGGCTTGGAGCCACAAGGATTATCAAGAGGAGGTTGGTGATTGTCTCTAGCTCTGATCATGGTGATTGTGAGGGGTTCTTGACCTTTCCCTGGCGAAGAGCCAAAAGGTACTCTAGTGAATTGCTCGTGGTTTGTGTGATCCTAATCTTGTGTTGGTTGTGTGGCACCCTATTGAGGGTTTGGCGTGTGATACCAATTAGCGCGTGAATCTCTAAGTGAGTGTTGCTGGCAAGCAAGTGAACCTCGGTAAAAAATCATTGTGTTCATCATTTATTTCTAGGGTGATTGGTATTCATTTTTATGATTGATTGGTTCATTCCTTGACTCGATGGTATAACCATCTTGCTCTCTCTCTTTACATTACCACAAACTAGTTGTCAAGCTCTTTAGTGTAGCTAGTCATGAGAGCTTGTTAATTTGGTTAGTATGGCTCTCTAGTTAGCTTTTGAGAGCACACTAACTTTGTGTAGTGATATAGCCATTGTGTGGATAGAGACTATATAAACTAGAATTGTGGTAGGTGGCTTGCATTTTTAGCAGGCTAGCGCAACACTCGCTTCGCCTCATACTTGTCTAACCGGCTTGTTAAGTGTTGTTGTAGAAAATTTTAATAGGCTATTCACCCCCCTCTAGCCATTAGGACCTTTCACCTAGGACCTCGACCGTCCCGGGAGGACCTGAGCCACCTCACCTTCTCATTCACCAATGTCATGGCATAGCTCATTGGAGGAGAGCCGCTCTCTTCAGAATATCTCATCCGGAGTGCTCCAACGGTGCTCCCGCTCAGTCTACGCAACGCCGCAAAGACCGTTGGCCGCCTTATGGCGCAACACACTCCTCGGTCCCCTACAAATGACAAGTTCATGGGGATGACCGAATATGTCATAGAATGTTTCCACGACCTCCTCGCAAGAGAGTTGGAGTCACCCTATAGCTCTGACTCCAGTAGGGGGAGCCATCACCCCTCTCGTGAATGTTTCATGGTAGGTATCCCTGAGGGACACATTGAAAGCATCCATGAGGAAGAGGCTACCCCAATGAATGACCTCGATGATGAGGTCAAGGGGGATGCAGGGGCCCCACCACCCCTATGGGTGGAGCAGCTGAAGGCTCGACACCAAGAGCTCGATGAAGCGCGACTCTAGCTCAAGCAGGAACGAGCGGAGCTTGATCGAGAGATCGAGCATCACAGAGACGGTGGGTGTGCATGTGCCATGGCCCATGACATGAACCAGAGGATCATTGAGGACAATAAAGCACTCCCACACTTCACCTGGGCAAGTTAGAATATCGCTGCTATGGTGGCCTTGCTCCGAGGGCTTCTGGGGCCTGCGACGCCCGAGGATCGTCGAGCCCATTGCGAGATTCGCACGCTACTTGAGCATGCAGTGGCGCAGCGGGCCAAGAGCTCACTATGTCGATGACATGAGCTCGACACCAGCCAACGCATGCCCTTGGAGTGACCCAACAAAGACACGTCAGTCCACCAAGCACCACAAGGTGGCAGGCCTCGCACCACGGTCCTGGTGCATGAGCGTCTCGGATGCCACTATGACGCGTGTGATACTCTTGATGCCCGTAGGTGTGCCCATGGTAATATGAGGGAGGGGGCTAGCCATGGCTACCACCCTCGTCATGGTAGACACTATGATAGCGGTGAGGACCAAAGCCTGAGCCCCGACCTACCAAAACCTCAAGCCTTCGGCCGACACATCCTCAATGCTGCCTTTCCACTGTGGTACCGACCGCTGACCAACATCCTGAAGTACTCTAGGGAGACAAGCCCCAAACTATGGTTTGAGGATTATTAGCTTGCTTGCCAAGCCAGTGGAGCAGATAATGACAATTTCATTATCCACAACCTTCCATTGTTCATGGCCGATTCGGTGCGGATGTGGTTGGAGCACCTTCCGCCTAATAGAATCCAAAGTTGGGTGGACCTAAAAGAGATATTTGTGGAAAACTTCTAGGGCACATACAAGCATCCTGGGAACCCATGAGATCTCAAAAACTATCGATAGAAGGCCAAGAAAACCCTTCATGGGACATTAGGCGCTTCTCCCAGTAGTGCAACAAGCTGCCTAACATCGCTGATGCTAACATCATAGGAGCTTTCCTATCTAGGACCACCTATGAGTCCCTGGTCCATAAGCTAGGATATAAGGGCCTATGAACCACCAAGGAGCTCCTCGACATCGCCACTAGCCACGCTTCAGGCGAGGAGGCGGTCGGAGCGATCTTTGACTGCCTCATGGGCAAGGCAAAGCTAGACAAGGATGCTAGCAAAGGTGCCTCCAACCATCCCAGCAAGAAGAAGAACAAGCAGCGGCACGAGGGCTCACTTGTGGCCTCCACTGACCGCAAGGGGGGTTAAAAGCCAGCCAAGGGTACCCCAGACCACTTCGAGAAGCTGCTCAAAGGGCCATGCCTGAACCATGCTTTCCCTATCAGACATCAATACTAGGACTATGGCCTCATGAAGCGGTTCTTGTCCAAAAGCTTCAACAAGGAGGAGCATGGGAAGGACCCTAAGCCAACCATGGATGATGCCGAGGGGAAGGATGGCGACTTTCCAATGCTAGATGGCTGCCTCAAGATCTTTGGAGGGTCAGTGGCCTACGACTCCAAATGCTACTAAAAGCTCATGCACCGCGAGGTCTATACAATCGAGCTATCCATGCCTACCTTCCTCCCATGGTTAGAATCCGCCATAACCTTTGATCGGACCGACCACCTAGAGAGCATCCCGCAATCGAGGAGATATCCGCTCATGGTTGACCCAATCATCGGCATAAAGTGGCTCACCAAGGTACTGATGGATGGAGGTAGCGGCCTCAATATCATGTACGCTGAAATGCTCGACGCCATGGGCATCGACTGATCGTGCATCCAGCTGACCAGAGCACCTTTCCATGGCATCGTGCCTATGTCGTGCCACTTGGGTAGATCTATTTGCCTATCACCTTCGAGGATCCCTCTAATTACAAGAGGAAGGCCCTCACCTTCGAGGTGGTCGGGTTCCATAGAACCTACCACGCCATCCTAGGACATCCATGCTATACGAAGTTCATAGTCATCCCCAACTACACCTATCTAAAGCTAAAGATGCTAGGACCATGCAGGGTCATCACCATCAGCACCTCCTTCCACACGCCTATGAGCGTGATGTCGAGTGCTGCGAACACACCACAGCAATCATCGCCTCCAAGGAGCTTGCGACCATCAGGAAGGAGGTCACCGAAGAAGCACTCGACCCCAAGCGGTCGGCTAGGTCTTTTGAGCCTATGGAGGGCACCAAGGAGGTCTTCATAGACCCCCAGCGGCTCTAAGAGCTAGGTGGTGTGCATTGGCACCACGCTTTCCTCTGAATAGGAAAGCACGCTCGTTGACTTCCTTTAAGCCAACAGAGGCATCTTTCTATGGAAACCCTTGGACATGCCAGGTATTCCGAGGGAAGTTGTTGAGCATGCCATGAAGATCAGGCTAGGCTCCAAGCCAGTGAAGCAGTGCCTATGTTGCTTCAATGAGGGGAAACATAGGGCCATCAGCAAGGAGATCACGAAGCTTTTGGTGGCTGGGTTCATCAAGGAAGTATACCACCCCAAGTGGTTAGCCAATCCCATTCTTGTACGAAAGAATAGTAGGAAATGGAGAATATGTGTTGACTACATAGGTCTCAACAAAGCATGTCCAAAGGATCTGCTTCCTTTGCCACGCATAGACCAAGTAATCAACTAGACCTTAGAGTGTGAAACCCTTTGCTTCCTTGATGCGTACTTCGGGTACCATCAGATCGCGATGAAAGAGTCTGACCAGCTCGTGACATCTTTCATCACCCCATTTGGATTGTTCTGCTACATCCCAATGTCGTTTGGTCTAAAGAATGCTAGGGCTACATACCAACATTATATGATCAAGTGTTTTAGGGACCTCATTGGGCGAATCGTTGAGGCCTATGTGGATGACATCGTGGTCAAGTCCAAACAGGCTGACTAGGTCATAGCTGACCTAGAGTAGACCTTAGCGAAACTCCAAGCAAATGGCATTAAGCTCAACCCCGAGAAGTGTGTTTTTAGGGTCCCAAGGGGTATGCTACTAGGTTTCATTATCTTCGAGCGTGGCATCGAAGCCAACCCAGAGAAGATCTCAGCCATCACAAAGATGGGCCTGATTCAGAACATAAAGGGGGTACAATGAGTTATAGGGTGGCTCAGTGTGCTCAGCCACTTTATCTCACACGTTGGTAAATGAGGTCACCCCCTCTATTAGCTCCTAAAGAAGGCCGACCATTTCAAATGGATGCCCGAGGCCTAGGAGGCACTTGATGTGGTCAAGTAGCTTCTAACGAAGGCCTCGATCTTGGTCCCTCCGACCGACAGAGAACTACTTCTGCTCTACACTATGGCCGCCACGCAAGTGGTCAGCACTGCCCTAGTGGTGGAGCGAGAAGAAGAAGGGCATGCCCTCAAAGTGTAGCATCCCATGTACTTCATTAGTGAGGTCTTGTCTGATTCTAAGACCCACTATCCCCAAATCTAGAAGCTCCTAAACATCGTCCATACCGCTAAGAGGAAGCTGCGTCACTACTTCAAGTCACATACAGTGATGGTCATGACGTCCTTCCCCCTCGGCGAGGTTATCCAAAACCAGGATGCCACAGGAAGAATCGCAAAGTGGGCACTTGAGCTGATGGGTCAAGGCATTTTGTATGCTCCTCGGATGGCTATCAAGTCCCAAGTACTGGCTAATTTCGTTGTAGAGTGGACCAAGGTCCAAATGCCACCAGCAGTCATCGACCAAGAGTATTGGATGATGTACTTTGATGGATCGCTGATGAAGAAAGGCGCCGCTATGGGACTAGTCTTTGTTTTGCCCCTTGAGGTATGCATGAGGTACATGGTTCGCCTCTATTTCCCCTCCTCCAACAATGTGTCCAAATATGAGGCGCTCATCAACGGTCTACGCATTGCCATCGAGTTGGGTATCCGATGGCTCGAAGTCCGAGGTGACTCCTATCTAATCATTGACCAAGTCATGAAGGAGTCAAGCTACCACAATGCCAAGATGGCTACATATTGCTAAGAAGTCCACTAGCTAGAGGACAAGTTCAATGGTCTCGAGCTCAATCACATCCCGAGGCATCTCAACGAGGCGGCCAAAGCACTAGCGAAAGCGACATCCAACCGAGAGCCGGTGCCAATAGGTGTCTTTGCCAGCGATTAGCACAAGCCCTTGGTCCGCTATGAGGAGCTAGATCAAGCCAATGATGGGCCACCTACCCTAGGCTCAGGGGTCGACCAGCCAGTGGATCTATCAGACCCTGAGGTCATGGAGCTTGGCGAGGATCCAACGACAGAACTTGACCCTCTGGTCGATTGGAGGATGCCTTACCTCGACTACCTCCTTCGCAAGGCACTGCTGATGGATAAGATGTAGGCTCAGTGGCTCACGTGTCGCACCAAGTCCTTTGTCCTTATTGAGGGTGAACTCTACAAGCGAAGCCACACCAGGATCCTACAGCGCTGCATCCCCATCGAATAGGGGAAGCGGCTACTGAGCGACATCCATGGTGGGGTCTACGATCACCATGTTGCGCCTAGAACCTGGTCGGAAACTCATTCCAGCCAGACTTCTACTAGTCGACCGCAGTAGCCGACGCTGAACAGATTGTGCGCGCCTATGAAGGATGTCAATACTATGCTTAGTAGACCCACCTACCAGCCCAAGCGCTCTAGATGATCCCCATAACATGGCCATTCACGGTCTGAGGGCTCGATCTAGCCGAACATCTCAAAAGGGTGCTCAGGGGCTATACGCACTTGCTTGTCACCGTAGACAAGTTTACAAAGTGGGTAGAGACTCGACCTATCTCTATGATCAAATCCGAGCAAGTCATGCTATTCTTCCTTGACATCATTCATCGCTTTAGGGTCCTGAACTCCATCACCACGGACAACGACATGTAGTTCACTGGAAATAAATTCCTCCGATTCTACGATGAATACCACATCTGCGTCGATTGGGCCATTATGGCGCACCCCCACATGAACAGGCAGGTCGAGCACGCGAATGGCATGGTCCTACAAAGCCTCAAGCCTAGGATCTTTAACTGGTTAAACAACTTTGGCGGGTGATGGGTTGTGGAACTTTCTATGGTGCTCTAGAGCCTAAGGACGACCCCTAGCCGAGCCACTGGCTACACACCAATCTTCATGGTCTATGGCTCTGAGGCTATCCTCTCGACTGACCTTGACTATAGAGCACCAAGGGTTAGGGCGTATGATGAATAGGGAGCCAAGTCATCCCTCGAAGATGCCATGGACCACCTAGATGAAGCGCGCGATGTCACCCTCCTCCGCTAGGTCAAATACCAGCAAGCGTTGCACCTACACCATAGCTGTCGAGTGCGGGGTTGGGCCTTCAACATTGGGGACCTAGTGCTCCATCTCATCTAGAGCAATAAGAACCACCAAAAGCTCTCTCCACCATGGGAGGGACCATATGTCATTGCAGAGGTGCTCCGACCAGGCACCTACAAACTCAAGACCATTGATTATGAAGTCTTTGTCAATGCCTAGAACATTGAGCAGCTATGTTGCTTTTACCCTTAACATATGCACACTTTCTCTTATTAGTTTTGCTATCGACTCCTGATCTCCAAGTGACGCCCAACCCCCAGCAACGGCAAGGGGTTAGGCCTCACTCGGAGGCTAATAAGAGCATATCTATCCGGTAGACATTCTCTATGCCCGACCCTTTCTCACGTTGAGACCTAGAAATAAGGGCTGTGGAAACGAATGCTGAGTAAAATGGCTAGACTGCAAGAAACCTACGCCTCGGCGGCTACATCATTTTTGGCTCACCAGTGTGATCAGAGTTTTTTCCGCACCCCGAGCTTTTTAGCCTCAACTACGTAAAGAGTCGGTGCGCATCTAAGAGTATATCTGCTTGGCAAACATTCTCTATGCCTGACCCTCTCTCACATTGAAACCTAGAAGCTAGGGTTGCGGAAACAAACTCTGAGTAAAACTGGTCGGACTATGAGAAACCTACATCCCAGCGGCTATGGCACCTTTGCTCACTAGCATGATCAGAATTTGTTCTCCCACACCCTGAGCTTTATGGCCTTAATGACAGAAAGGGTCAGAACGCACTAACCTTTTTATATAAAACGAGGAGAAGGGCTAAAAAGTTGTTTGGTCATAACAAAATTTAAGAGCTTGTTTATTTATTGCAAGTTCACCACCTGGCTTATCTGCCTAACTAGTTTCTTAGTGGGGATGATCTCATCCTCTATCTCCACAGGTAGGTCCTATGTCATCGGGTCACACAAGTCGATCGAACAGCTTGGTCGCTACCGAGAGATGGGTAAGGAGCAGTAGGATGCCCCATGCAGGTTATTCTAACTCCGTCACGAATGACGGACCCAGATTCCACTCGAACATATCCGATAAGAGCTCCCTAAACCCATCACTTGTGCCATCGAGGCAAGTTCTATGCCAGTAGGTCACCCAAGCTGATCGGATGGCTCGAACCGTTGTCGAGAGACGAGTCACCCTTAATTTACACATGTTTTCTCTAATTAATTTTGTTATTGAGCCCTCGACCCCTGCAATGGTAGGGGGTCAGGCCTCGCACGGGGGCTGGCAAGGGTGTCTATTCGGTAGACATTCTTTCTGCCCGACCCCTTCTCATGCTAAAAACTAGAGGCAAGGTGCGCAGAAACAAACACTGAGTAAAACTGGTCGAACTGCAAGAAACCTATGCCCCAGCGGCTACTGCGTCCTTGCACACCAGTGTGATTAGAGTTTTTGTCCCTACACCCCGAGCTTTAGCCTCTGCCTTCCTAGGAAGGGTTTAGAGGGGCCTTCCTACAGAATCTCCACTGAGGAGAGGCCTACAGGTTGCCCAAGTCAATTGAACGGTTCAGGCCACTGCCGAGAGATGGGTATGGAGCAGTGGGGATGCCCCATGCAGGTTACACCAACTTCGTCATGAACAACGGATCTAGACCCCACATGGACATATCCAGTAAGAGCTCCTCAAACCCGTCACTCAAGCCATCAAGATAACTTTACTAACCCCCACTTTACTTTTCTAGTACATGAGCATTCATTCATCCATTCTCATGCATGCATTCATACATTCATCTCATACATCCAAGCATTACATATATAATTGTTGCATCACAATGCTTCATGTTGCATCACGAAGCGGTAGTCATCTCATTCGACATGAGCTGCGACCGACTGAGGTTCAAAGGCTGGCCTGTGGAGGGCTCGAGGCCGCCTCGCGTCAAACAGAGCCAAGGGAGAAAAATGGAGATGAGCCCTAGTGGCCCTTGCCAAACCCCACTCAAAAGTGGATAGGGACATCTCAACCTTTCTTGTTCGATCCTAACCTAGAGCCAAGCCCATAGAATCTCCATCGAGGAGAGGCTAGTTGGCCACCTAAGTTGGTCTCTAGAATGACTTAGGCATCTATTGAGAGGTGGGTTAAGGAGTAGTGGAATGCCACATGAGGGCTATGCTGACCCCATCAGTGAATGACGGACCTAGATTCCACTTGAACATGCCTGTTAGTGAGCTCGCCGAGCGTGACACTTAAGCCATTGAGGCAAATGTCGTTAGCTCAGCCCCTCTAGTTGCGGAAACCGTGGATAGGGTGACGCACAAAATTCGGCCAACCCCTACCAAGCCCAACAGGGCTCAAGTCGCTCGACCCTAGCTCGAGAATCCAACTGATCGAGGTTCAAAGGCTGGCCCGCGAAGGGCTCGACACCGCCTTGTGTCAAATAGAGCTAGGGGAGAAAACATAGATGAGCCCCAACGGCCTTTGCTTGACCCACTTAGAAGCAGATAGGGATATCTTGACCTTTCTCATTCGATTATAACCTTGAGCCAAACCTGTAGAATCTCCATTGAGGAGAGGCCAGTGGTCCACCTAAGTCAATCTTCGGGACAACTCGGGCATCTGTTGGGAGGTGGGTTAAGGAGTAGTGTAATGCCACATGAGGGCTATGCCAACCCCATCAGCGAATGATGGACTAGGATTTCACTCGAACATGCTCGTTAGCGAGCTTGCCGAGCACGACACTCGAGCGATCGAGGTAAGTGTCATTACCTTAGCCTCTCCAGTTGTGGAAACTGCGGACGGGGTGACACATGAAATTCAGTCGACCCCTACTGAGCCTAATAGGGCTCTAGGGCTCAAGCCGCCTGACCCTAGCTTAGGAATCCAACTGACCGAGGTTCGAAGGCCGGCTCGAGAAGGGCTCGAGGCCTCCTCGCATCGAACAGAGCTAGGGGAGAAAATGCAGATGAGCCCTAGTGGCCTTTGCCTGACCCACTTAGAAGCAGATAGGGTCATCTCAACCATCTCATTTGATCCTAACCTCGAGCCAAGCCCACAAAATCTCCATCGAGGGGAGGCCAGCAGGCCACTTGAGTCACTCTTTAGAGCGACATGGGCATCTGCTGGGAGGCGGGTTAAGGAAAAGTGGAATGAAATATGAGGGCTATGCTGACCCTATCACGAATGACATACCCAGATTCCACTCAAACATGCCCATTAGTGAGCTCACCGAGCGTGTCACTCAAGCCATCGAGGCAAGTGACGTTAGTTGAACCCCTCTAGTTGAGAAAACCACAGACAGGGCGATGATCACAAAAATAAGCCAACCCTTGACCGGACCACCGCTACATGCAGGGGCTTGAGGAAAGTTGGACTTGCAAGGAGACCAAACGCGAGGTCCTAGAATGATGGCTCAGATCTCAGGAAGGGGGTATGTATGAAAATAAGAGACGCTTTCTCCTACTAGTTTTACTATCCTCTCCTCGATCTTTAGTGACACCTGACCCTAGCAATGGCAAGGGGTCGGGTCTCACCCGAGGGCTGATAAGGGTATATATATACATCCTCTCTAAAATAGTCACTGTGCTCGACCCCTTCCTCATGTTAAAAAACCTAGTGGCAAGGTCTGCGGAAACGAATGACTGAGTAAGGTTGGTCGAACTACAAGAAACCTACGCCCCAGTGGCTATGGCACTCTTGCTTACCAGCATGATTAGAGTTCCATCCTACACCTCGAACTCTACGGTCTTAACAAATGGAAGGGTCAGAACGCATTACCCCTTTTTCACACATAAAAAGGGATGAAAAACAAATTTGTTCACACCAAAACAAAAGAATAGATTTGATCAAAAGAAATGACAAGTTTGTTTAAATGATATGCAGGGGTCAAAACTTGTCTGATTATGACAAAAATGATCATCCGACCTATCTGAGTAACTAGCCCCTCTGAGGGAGAACTACATCTTCTATCCTGTCCACTAGGTCCTACAAAAAGGGAGCCACTGCTGCTTCCATCTCCTCCAGCTCATGGACTTCATTGTAACGTCCCACCTCTATGAGGTCAGGCTCGCTTACATCTAGCAGCTTTTCTAGGACATAGACTGCCCTCACAAACCCACACAAGTCTTTTCTGCACACTTTGTCCTCACTCATGCGTACTCGGGAAGGATTTCCCGGTCGGTCACTCATCCTGAAATTGCTCTAGACCAAGCACACTTAACCTCAGAGTTCTTTAGAGATGGGCTTCCAAAAAACAAGTTGCAACTTGTTGGTATAAGTATCCTATTAATCCTATTAAGCCCTAGGCTAGGATGTTACATCCTCAACCCCTTAAGAGACCGATGTCCTCGTCGGTCAATCCCAAGCCAGGAACGTCCCCTCTTGGCCACATCTGTGTGTCCAGTGCCAGCGCATGTGCTATGCTGTGTGACCACTCTAGGACCACTTTAGCCATGCACACCATGGCTGTGCAACTACGACACACGCGCCTGTGAACCGTGAGAGTTAGCTCTAATACCATTCTATAATGTCCCGCCTCTACGAGGCCGGGCTCGCTTACATCTGGCAGCTTTTCTAGGACATAGACTACCCTCACAGACCTACACAAGTCTTTTCTGCACACTTTATCCTCACTCATGCGCACCCAGGAAAGACTTCTCGGTCGGTCACCCATCCTGAAATTGCTCTAGACCAAGCACGCTTAACCTCAGAGTTCTTTAGAGATGGGCTTCCGGAAAAGAAGTTACAACTTATTGGTATGAGTATCCTATTAATCATGTTAAGCCCTGGGTCAGGATATTACATTCATAGCTAGGCACGTAGCCATGGCTCATCGTCTATAGATTGATGTTGTCCCCATAATGAGAATAAACAATCACGAAGGATTGATTGACCCTGGTGCAAAGGGCATTTCTCTTCAGCTAGTGCACCCGAGCCATGATCTCGACGGCATGGGTCGCGAGCGAGCTGGTCTCCTCTAACCGCACCACCTCAAGGTCATCGTAGACCACTCTGAGGGTGGTGCTTAGGATACTGACCTCGTCGCTCTTCGCCTGAAGATTCTCCTTGCCTTGGCAAGATCCATAGCTAGCCAAGCAGAGACGCTCTCAGCCTCTAGCTTCTAGGTCATTGCGCTTTCAAGTTTGGCCTAGAGGGAGTTGACCTTCTGCCAAACTCTTAGCTGGCCTGGTCACACTCTTGGAAAGCTTGGTCATGCTCCTCGTGAGCTGTGCTACGTTCCAAGTGGAGCCTCTATGAGGTTTGGAGCAGCTCATCCTACATCTCGTGTAGCCGAGCGACCGCCATAGCATCCAGGCTCGCCCTCTTCTCTAGGGCCACGAGCTTCTCCTCGGCCCCCAGCTTTAGTTCCCTTTCTTTCTCAACCTCACCTAGAAGTTCAAGAACCCACTGGCAGGTCTCAATGTCATTCTGGAGTAGCTCATCACACTCCTTCCTAACCTTAGCGGCTTCCTCATTGTCCTTCTGTGACTTCGACGATAGTGCCTTGAACACCTTCTCAGCCACGTCAGCGTCCCGACAGGCCTCGGCCACCCATGACCGAAGACCATCCACCTCCTCGATGAGGGGAGTTAGCTCGGCCACCCTCTGCTAGGTGGCAACAAGCTGAGCTCTTACCTCCCTATGTAGCCATGCCTCCTCGATGAGGTGGTCCTAGGCCTCCTTCTATTGACAAAGGAACTAAGATTTCCCCTGGCTATGAGCTATGAGAGACTACAAGAAGATGATGGTTAGGATATAAAAAGCATATAAAGGAAGATAAGGGCAAAAAGTAGGACCAAACAACACCCCTCTAGAGGGAACGGCGACATCACGCAATGCACCCGTGGCATGGTTTAGGGCCTCGAGCATGGATGTGATCCCCACATCGAGGCTCTCATGCTCCATGCTCTGGCGGCATCATCAAGGATGAAGAGCAATGACACTGGATCCTATGGATTAATCCACCAGAGTAAGGGCTCTCCCCACCGATGTTAGGGCTAAGGATGACTCCCCACTGGCTCTAGGCACCGCCGATCCCTCTCGCCATGACGTCGCCACCGGGATGCCCCCTCTAGTGATAGAAGAGGGCAGTGGTACGGATGTCAACCCCTCACCTAGCACCATGACTCTCGAGGACCCCTCGGCCATGTCCCCCTCTACTCGGCCCATGCTAGGTGCTATCGCTTAGGCTGTCAAGGCACGGGTCATGTTGGTGCCTCAGGCGCCGCTACAGTTGCACCCGGCTGTGACCCGTCTGTCACAGCTGCCTCCACTTACACCTACATTGGTGGGGTCATGATCAGCAGCATCACGCCCACCATGGTCAACACCATGAGCACGGTTAGCAACCCCATCCGCTCCACTGTCAGCAGTGGTATCACAGCAATCACCAGCTACTATGTAACCTTCGAAGGTGCCCCTCGAGGGAACATGGTCACACTGGTGCCGTCCCACCCAAAACAGGCGTGACACCAGCCGATGGCTGCCGCCTCAATTGGAGGGCAACGCTCTTCTTCTGTGCTAGCACCAAAGGATTCCACTGCCTGCCAACGCTGTAAGGGATAAAAAACATAAGTCATGATGAAATCTGATCAAAATAGGAAAAATAGAGGAACTAATAACTCACCTCAGTGTTGTCGGATGGTAGATGCATTTGGGGGGTGAACCCCCTAACCTTTGCTCTGCCTCATCAGAGCAAGGATGTTTTGAGCCCGCCCCCTGCTCCTAGGCAGAGAGGCTCGCTCCCCTTGGCTTTTGGCGCATGACGGCAGAGCCATCCACCTTTGATGGCACCTTGGGTGCGACGGTAGAGCCACACACCCATGTTAACTCCTGGGGTAGGCCGATAGTACGGACCACCTCTGCTGGCTCCTTGGATGTACCCTACCCTCCATGGAATGGGAAGGGTCCCAACGCCTGCAAGGACGAACTAATACCTGTTAGTGCATCCTCATTCTCTAGGATGTCCCACTCAATACCATTGACTACCTCATCATTGTCTCCATTGTCATCGTCATCATTGCTATCAGTGTCCTCCCCTTGTTTCTATGCTTGCAGCTTCTGCTCCCTCTTCCTCTTCCTATCCTCCTTTGCCTTCCTCAGCCGCTCACCCTCGGCATGATTTGCTGTCCTCATAGCCAAATCCCTCGGCAATGGCGCCAGGTGATTCATGAGAATGAGGTCCCTCGGCTGGTCCTATTCCTCTCAAAGTTAGTATCAAGGGGTTGGGAAATCTATTGAAGAGAAGGCAAGAGAAAGGGAAACTTACAAAGATGACATGGCCTAGCTCTGGCCACATTGGAGGATGCCCTGGCACTGGGTAAACAAAGTTGATGGTGGCACCAGCGTCATCCCACAAAGGCTCCATCACCTCCTTGATGCATTGTATGATCTCAGAGTTGGGGAGCATCCCCTCAACGAGCGTAGTTCCATTGAATAATGCCTCAGGAGACATCGCATATAGCGAGAGTGCGCGCGTCATCAATGACGCCAACCTCTTTGCATGGTAGGCCCCGATGATGCCCAATCCCCTCAAGTCATTCTCTTTTAGGATGTGGATGGCAGTGATGTGGTCTCGGATCTTCTTCTTATCCTTCTCCAGGATGCCCCACTTCCTCCACAACTCTAGGGCCTCTTTGATCAGGTGCTCAGTGAACTCTGGTAGAGGGGTGGTGGCGTCGTTCTTAAGGTAGAACAACTATGAGTGACACCCCCTGTTGGACATCAAAAGCCACATGGATGGGTACTCGCCAACCCTATTGTTCCAGAGCTGGATGCCAGCGTACCCCATCGGCATGTGTAGCTCCTGCCTACCACTCGTCTCCCTCTTCTTCTAGAGGGTGACGGCGAAGAAGTGTCTCCTCAAATTTAAGTGGGGGCTGATCCCTAGGAATCCCTCGCACAGGGCAATGAACATCGCCATGTGCTGGATCCCATTGGGATTGAGATACTATAGCTTGATCTTGTAGTAGTGCAGTAGCCCCTAAAGAAATCTATGGGTGGGGTCGTGAATCCATGCTCATGGAAGTGGGTGAACGAAACCACATAGCCATCGGGCGACGATGGCAAGTCCTCCTCACCAGGCAGTAGCCACTCCTCTACCGAGGTCTGTGCACGGAGAAGACCACGACAGACAAGGCCCTCCAGTGCTAGAAGGTGATGCCAGAACAGCACCATGGATCCACTGGAGGTGGGGGTGGATGGATGCGGGCTCTATGGTGGTGAGGATGTAGAGGTAGGAAACCTAAGCGATTGGCGGTGGTGGTTGGGGCTACGGAGTCAAGGATGCAAGGTATGGAACCCAGGGGGCTAACCCTTTGGTTTTATAAGGGTGATAGGTGCAAGGAAACCAACTGTCCACCAAGATCTCTCTGCCTGCCACGATCTACCACCATGTCTTGTTGTGAGATGCGCACATGCAACCTCTGTTCATTCCCTTGGAAAACTTGTCGGATGTTTTGCCTCTTTGGATGGGCCATGATCAGTCATAGGTAAGGGATACGAAGCTAAAAAACTCTACTACGGCCCGTCTAGGCATTGGAGTTCAAAGGTTGGCCCACCGATGGGTTCGACAACCGCTCTGGATACCTTTAGAGTGAGGGGTAGAAAGGGATGGGCCCGCTAGCGGCCATTACCCAGGTATGCGAGCGCCGTGGGTGTAACACCCTCAGTGTTATGCCTTAATCAAAGCACTAAACCATATCATGAGCATCATGTTTATGTATTATTGCATATGGTAAATGAGAAATTAAATTTTATTGCACTAATTCTCAAATTGAGCTCTAATTTATTCCTTGTCCAAGTATTCTTCCGTAGCCCAAATCACTTTCATTCATCCTGATCCAACTCCAGCTCTTATTATTCTCCTCCTCCTTAATTTTCCATGCACGCACTCGACACTCGCAAGCCCGTGAAACACGCTTCAGTACATTCTTTGGCAAAGACACAGTGCTTTTACTTTGTCATGTCAAGCAAGTCAAGTTAGCAACACCTGACCGACCGGCAGCAGCATCACACATGCTACGCATTAATCTCACGCACAAGCTCGGCCCGCTAAGCACTCTGTTTGCTCGCTGCTTAGTTGCTTTGCAAATGAAGGGCAGGCGCATTTCCCACATGGAAGCATTGTAGCAACGCAGGAAATACTGTTCACCACGGGAAATACTGTTCACTACCGATAATACTGTTTATCGTGGAAAATACTGTTCGTCCACAGCAACACGTCGTGCGCAGGCAACATTTTTTTACCTTTAAGCAAGCTAGTTAGCCACTAACCTTATGACGCGTCGCTGTCGTGCCTTCGTGTCTCCTGCCCATAAAAGGATACGCCGAGCCGCCGAGCCATTTCGCTCCGCTGCTCACTTGCTTCTCTCAAATCAAGTTTCTCTGTTCTTGCCCATAAAAGCTGTGTCTATTGATTTCTCTCGAGCTGCAATAATTAGCTGAGGTAGCTAGTCTACAATTGATCTTCTCATTCTCTAATATTTCCTTGACCTGTGGTCTCCTCCCCCATTAATTCCTTGATCTGCATGAATGAACCAGCACCCCATCGCCAAGCACGTTTAGTCCAAAGCACACTCTAGTCCTAATGTGCTCATTAAGTCCAAAGACCACTCAAAGTTCATCATTGAATTAATTCTCTCATGACCAAAGATCCACTCCAAGTCCATCACGTGAAATCCAATTCACATGACCAGCTAGCCAAATGCCAGCTCTACCTCTAGCCCCGCGTCTCCTGCCTATAAAGGACATGCCAAGCCGTCCCACTCCGCTGCTCACCATCTGACTCTCTAAATCGAGTTCCTCTGTTCTTGCCTGGGAAGGCTACGCTCTATCGATCTCCCTCTCCGAGCTATAATCAACCAAGGTAGCTAACCTGCAAGGATTCCTTCATTCTCTTTCTCCATTATTTCTAGACTCACAGTCACGTGCTGGTCAACAAGTCCAATAGCATGATTAGCCTCCTCCAATAATATCATTTTCATCTCTAGAGCTCATTTGAATTTATTTATTTATTATGAAATAAATTTTGTTAGATTCCTAAATTCATGATCTATCTGTTAGTGTAATTAGTTTGTATGGTTCTGCGATGTTTTAGGGTTACTTATTAATTCTAGGTAGCTTGTTATTATTACTGTTATTTAGGGAATGAATTTTTGTGATGCATTGGTAGAAGTGCTAGCCCTAAAATTCTTTTACAGTAGGTTTATTGTATTATTATGTGCTCACTGTAATTTTTGTGGCCTTAGAATATGTTGATAAATATGGTAGCTAGTGCACCTTGTTTTATCATATATATAGTAAATTGATATTAACAATAAGGATGCCTTTAGTTGCTAAGATAATACATGAAATATTTTATACCTGTTTAGTGGAAATAATAGGTAACTTTGCGTATTAGTCATTAGAGTTAGCTTAGTAGCTTAGTAGATGTATTCTTATTTTAAGAGTTGCTATTGCCGTATTACTAAGCATTGCATCATCATTTCATGCATATAGATAACGAGTTGGTAGAGTTCGTGACTGCGAGCGAGTAGGAGTACGATAAAGTCGTCGAAGAGTACGAGGAGGAGATCCTCATGCAGGAGGACATCCCGGAGCCACCAGTTGCTGACTTTGCTAACACTGTGCCTGCCCAAGGCAAGTCCCGG
>NC_089581.1:137940276-138095125 GCF_019320115.1 Miscanthus floridulus | reverse complement strand
AATCGACTATTTAGTCAATTTCCTTCCATATCGGCTCTTAGAGCCACACATTCGGGACTATTTGGCAACACCGGCATGTTTTGCCTTAAATTACTGATTAGCTTTCTTTTCTTGTCAATTATAGGGTCAAATTGACTGGCATGTCTTAGGAGGAGTGTGTAGGATTCACTATCCCAGCGCTGAAGCTAGGTAGATCTCTAGCTCCATCGAGTGAACCCTTCTGGCTTGCTCGTGTGCCCTTGGCACGGGATGAAATTTCATGCCGACACACGTTCTTGGCACGCCCGGTAGGACCCCACAATCGTCATGGCGGCTTACAACAACAGTGACATTTTTATCCTCATCAGCATAGAAGAATTCACAAATAAGGAAGAAATCAGCTCAAGCCACTCATCACAAGATCAACTAGACATCCGGGACCACCTATCGGCTATTCTCCAGTCACTGTGCCTAGATACATCTCTTATTATCAAACCGGGGGACTTTGGCCGCCGCTCAGCCTGGCCACGTCGCCCCAAAATCCGCTATCCGTCCGATTAGCCGATCGACGGCCTGTGTTGGCTCCGCCGCTCGCTACAGGACGCGTCGCCCGCTACGAAGCCCTCGGCAGCTCTCCCCAACCCCGACGCCCTCCTCCTCTCCACTCTCTCTCTCTCTCCCTCCCTCCCTCGCTACCGGCTCGCGAGGCGGCTCAGGCGATGGCGTGGAACGACCTCGCCGGTGGCCCGCCCTCTGCGCGGCGGCGACCTCCCTCCTCCTCCACCACCACCACCAAGCCACTTCCTACTCGTGACGCGATGCGGCGGGTCGCGCGGCCTAGGGTTTTGGCCCTCCGTCGCCGGTCGTCCCCATGGCCGTGCGGCCAGCCAGTGGACGCCCTAACACCCCATAGACCTCTAGCGGCGGAGGAACCTCTGTGGTGGCCATGCATGACGACGGGGAGGTCACGTCAGCAAACTCAGTGGTGGATCTGGAGCGGCCGCTCGCGGCGCCCCTCCCAGCGGCCGATCTGAGGCTGGAGCACGCCGTCGCCCTCCCGCAGCCAACGGAGACGGTGGATCTGCGGCGACCAGCCGGATCCAGCGTGAGCCCTCCCCGTCTCCACTAGATCCGCCTGGATGGCCTCCACCGATGGCCAATGCGCGGCCAGCATGGTGGCCCGCGTCCGCGACCTGGCAAAAATGTGATCGGTTGTCGACGTGATCTACGATTGCAAGAAAAAGATGGGCACAGGGTACCTGTCGGCCTTCCCCTCGGAGTTCTTCGATCGTGTTGAGGCCATCAAGGATGTCTGGGCTCCTTACTACACAATCCAAAAGGTGAACTGATGAACGGGTGTTTCTGTTTCTACTTCTTCATTAATGTGTAAATATCGTCGCCGAGTTGAGTGAGTTTAATTTTTGGTTTGCAGATTATGCAAGGTCTTCTTGATCGGTACACGGTGACTGCAAATTCCAGGGTTCTTGACATGGTGGTAAAGATGGCTAATTATTGCAGCGACCGGGTGAAGAATGTCATACAGAAATATAGCATTGAGAGGCACTGGGAGTCTCTCAGTGATGAGTTTGGTGGGATGAATGATGTGCTCTATCCGCTCTACATGATAACGGTGATTTGTTGTTTGTTACAAACTTACAATTGTAGCATAGATTAATAGTCATGTCTAGCTGATATGCTTCCTTTCTATTAATTGACTCTGCCTTATCTCTTCGATAAGCCATGCTTTCTTGGGCTGCTTGCAGTTCAGTTATGCTGAACACTGATCTGATTTGCTAATTGTGAATCTTCAGCTATTTGGTGATAGATACGGATTATTTATGTCTAATTTACAATAGTGACTAAAATAGAACTTAACCAGTTTAGTCTTTAATCTTTAACTATGTTAAAACCTGTGATTACTAACTTCAATCTAATCCTTTTATCATCCGGTGGCCACTACAATACTACATGTCTATACATCAAACACATTTTTAATTATGTCACCACCCAACTGGTATTATCATGGAAACTGAACTCGGGTTCCTAGTAGTGGTCTTTATTGATGGATTAAAAGTACTGTTCCCCTTGAAGGATTTTCATTTGAGTGATAGCCTTCATGTGTGTGTATGTGTTTCATTTCAGGCTGACAGTATTTCTGGATTTCATTCCAACACACACATTCCAGTGGTCGTTGGTGCGCAAATGAGGTATGAAGTTACTGGAGATCCTCTTTACAAGGTAAAATTCAATTGTATCTTGTTACTAGAGATTTTAACAGTTTTGATTATGTTGCTGGATACTGTTCATAAGGGGTAACAAGTGGACTATTTTACTTCGTTCCCATATAAGTATATTTGGTGGCTTAAGAAAATCAAGGATATGCATAACTCTTACTGTTATTAGTAAAATTCTGAGTGTACGACTGCATCTCAAGTAGTACCAGCTTGTCTTGTTTTTCTCATTGGTTCTCTGCCATTTGAGTGAAGTTGTGCACATTACTACGAAAGGACATTGATAAATGGTGTTTTAAGCATTCAAAGGGGGACAGATCCTGGTGTGATGATTTACATGCTACCCTAGGCCCCCGGACACTCTAAGGCTGTGAGTTATCATGGTTGGGGAACAAAGTACGATTCATTCTGGTGTTGTTATGGGATAGGTAATGTAAAAAAATCACCAACATCTATCTGTGCTGACTTGATGTGATCATTCCACAGTAATTGTTGTGCTTGATTTCAGTCAACAGTTTCTCTTATTTTGATTCCATAAGCTGAAGGCAGTGTCTAGCCCCTTCATTTTAAACCTCTTTAATTTATGTCTGTTAAAATTGGGGTTGCAATTATTTTCGAGCTTATTGTTTGTTTCGAAATATTATGATTTCCATCTGCAGGTATAGAATCCTTTTCAAAACTTGGTGATTCTATTTACTTTGAGGAGAAAGGAGATTCGCCTGCACTCAATATCGTTCAGTACATACCAAGCACTTACAATTGGAAAGCAGCTGGGCTTACTGTTACTCAGCAAATCAAAACCCTCAGCTCTTCTGACCAGTATCTTCAAATTTCATTCTTCATTTTTGCAAAGGTAATTATTTCCAATTCTTTAAAAGTTAAATTCAGATAAAATATCTGCAGTCAGCACATTTGTTTTCTATTTGTTCAGACAAAGGGTCAGACTGCCAAATTGAATGTTTGAATTCCATCATGGACATTTGCTGATGGTGCAGGAGCAACTTCAAATGACAAAGATTTAGGGTCAATATCTCCAGGTAAAATCATTCTGTTGTGTCTAACATTCAAATTACAATTGATCTTCTTAAGGCCACCTCATTACCTGATCTTATTCTGTGGGCAGGATCTTTCCTATCAATCACCAAACAGTGGAACTCAGATGATCACTTAGCACTACGCTTTCCCATCAGGTTAAGGACTGAACCAATTAAAGGTAATTCGTGAAGCTTCACCTAATCCAAGATTGAAGGACAAATTGGTTAACTTTACTTATCTCAAACATTACATTCCATTCGAATATTAAACATCTTTTTTGCCTGCGTCTTAACCAGGTGATTTACCGGCGCGTGCAACGTGCGATTGCACGCGTGATGGACTAGTTAGACTACTATGGCTGTGGAGTTGTGGGCTGGGCTATATTAAGAAAACAGTATGGGCTAGCAAAAAGTTGCCATGAACTGAAGCATGTTTTCTTTCAAGGTGAGATGGATGGATTTCATGTGCTCAAAATAATAACAGAGTTGAATGGGAACGTACAGTTTAAGCTTCAAATTAGCGCTTTCAAATAGTGGCCTGGATTCCCTTTTCTTTTTAACGCCATAACTATTTCTCCCTTTTACACGTACGTCGTCAGTCATCACATAACTCAATCGAATAAGAAGGCCAATCAATCTTTCAAGTAACGAATTTCACGTGTTGTTTGTGTAATTGTGTTTATAAGACTACTGCCATTTGTGAGGAAACAAATAAAAGGACTATAACCACCGAATTTTTTTACTTTTTAGCCCTTTTTTTTAAAGTTTCTCATAAGTAGACCCTTGGAGGAAAGATTTCAGAATCTAGACCCTTAGCTCGGCGCCATCGATACTGGCGTCGAGCTAACACACCTCGGTGCTAGCATCTCTGGCGCCGAGCTCCTGGGCTCGATGTTGCCGTGGCGCTAATTTGGCAGGTAGCTCGGCGCCGGAGACGCTGGCGCCGAGCTTGGCACCCTGTACGACCGGCCGCGTTGCCTCGGTCCCCGTGCTCGTCAAAAAAACTGGCTAGCCGAGCAGTGCTGGTGCATCTGCCTGTTCGCGTCATCGCATGGGTTGCTGTCCTTTGCGTGCTGGACAGTGGAGTGGAGGCCGTGATCGATTTGATTGCGCGGCTGACCGGCTGTACCAGTACCACCTCGAAGACCGGATTTTTAGGCAACCCACTTCGCGTGTGCAGCAGTAGTAGCATTGTGTAGGAGACTAGAGCACTCACTCCGTCCAAAAATAATGTGTTTTCAAAAAATCAATGAATTATTACTAAATACTCCATATATATATACAGAATTATACCTAATATCTGTAATACATAATAAGTATCCTGAATGAATTATAAATTTACTCTTATAAACTTATTTAGAGATATAAATATTGATAATATTTTTTATATATCTAGTCATTCTAGAAGAAGTTTGATTTAGCCGAACCGGATGATATTTTTTTTTTGTGATTGAGGATCAGTTAGGCACTAATGACATGGTTAACTAAACCAATACAATCGAGAATTAATTCGTTGATGAAATCTGTATTCTGGCAAAATATTTAGTACAAACTGTCTATTCTATGGAATCATGAAAACCCGTTAAGAAAAGTCCTAAGAAGTTTTCAAAAAAAAAAAATTGAAACTATGCACGTGCATAGTGTATCTATAAAATTTCAGATACATAATTTAGAAGTATATAGATTAGAAGACAAAAGACAAAAATAGTGGCCAGGGTTAGCTTTGCGACGACATTGTATCTCGCCTATGGGCTATTGCCCTGTTCACTTGGATGATAAGTCATAGATGAAAGTATTGTTGGCTGTTTATTATGAGAGAAAAATATTGTTCGTTGATTGAAAAAGTACGGCTTATAAGTCAAATGAACAGGGCATATGGCTAGACAACAGCAGCTGGGGTGTGTAGCGGGGGATGTGAGACGGAGAACACACTGTCGCTAGTGGATCATAAGATGGGGACCAAATACTGAGGCCAAGAAATCATGCACTCGGTATATGGACCCTTAGAGTAATACTATTATGCAATCTTAGATCTATTTTTTTCATCTTCAACAACGAGTATGCTCGTAGGTATTACCACGTCCGTCCATTTTTCATTAGAACAGGTTGGCGATCGAATTTGCAGAGGACCGTAGAACCTAATTTTGCGGTTTAGTGTCACCTGTTAACCTACTATATACGATCAATTGTATAAGTTACTATCTGCAACAGGTTGGCGATCAAATTTGCAGAGGACCGTAGAACCTAATTTTGCGGTTTAGTGTCACCTGTTAACCTACTATATACGATCAATTGTGTAAGTTGCTATCTGCAATCAGTGTAAGTGGCACGCAATCGTTAAGTCACTTGTGCTGAAAACTACTAATGCACAACATTTTTACCATAAATAAACTCTTTTGTTTTTTAATTTTTTTTCTGTCTTATGCTTCTAAATGTTTTGGCATAACAGTCTGTTTGGTTTCAGCCAAGGCTACTACTGCTGCACACGCAAAGTGGGGTTGCCTAAAAATCCGGTCTTCGAGGTGGTACTGGTACAGCCGGTCAGCCGCGCAATCAAATCGATCACGGCCTCCACTCCACTGTCCAGCACGCAAAGGACAGCAGCCCACGCGATGACGCGAACAGGCCACTCGTCATCGATCACGGCCTCCACTCCGCTGTAGAGAGAGGAGCGGAGGAAGGTAGGCAGATGCACCAGCACTGCTCGGCCAGCTAGTTTTTGTGACGAGCACGGGAACCGAGGCAACGCGGACGGTCATACAGGGTGCCCAGCTCGGCGCCAGCGTCTCCGGCGCCGAGCTGCCTGCCAAATTAGCGCCACGCCAGCATCGAGCCCAGGAGCTCGGCACCAACATCGATGGCACCGAGCTAAGAGTTCAGATTCTGAAATCTTTCCTTCAGGGGTCTATTTGTGAAAAACTTAAAAAAAAAGCTAAAAAGTAAAAAATTCGCCTATAACCACCTTCCACCAGACACTGTATCGAGTGGCTCAATGCCAGATCCAGGCAACTTGCGTGGCTACTTCCAGAATGGGGCCGGGCAGTGGATTTTAAGCAGGTTATCCATCCGCAGTGTCCACACAGATGGATCGGTTGGCCATCTTCAATAGTCGGAGCCGTACTGGACGATGCGCGGGACTGGAAAGAGCGTAGCTTAGCTATATGAGTACAACAGCATGCTTCCTGGTTTTATTAGTCATAATATAATATTTTTCTCTCATAATAAACCAGTATAAATCGGGCTTATCAGTTTAGAAACCAACCAACAAACAGGCTGTATATCTATACAGAGGCAAAATTTCTCTCCACCTATATTTTGGTCCGACCATCCCTTATCTAACTTTGTAAATATGAAAAATCAAATATAACTCTTTTCTTTAATAACTAGGGATCATAATCCAATTAAATCTCTCCGATTTTGGGTGAATAGGAATCTTAATCCAAATAGAAAAATATAATAATATAGATAATTATGAATCTTAATCCAATTAGATCTCTTCAACTCCAAGTAACCGGAATAGGAATCTTAATCCAAATGCAGAAATATAAGAATAAAAAACTAGGAGCAACTCCAAGAGATTAGCCAAAAATAGATTTCAATATCCATGATTTAGGCATCTTCTAAAATAAAATCTCCTCAAAGAAACACGGATTCCCGATAGCCGTGGTAAATTTCCTATTTTGATAGTTAAAACTTGCCACGTCATCTACTATTCGTTTTGGTTCTACCAATCAAATCAACTAGCCGGAGCCCCGTGAAATCAGGCGAGACCCAGGCTTGCTTTTTCTAGGTAGCGGAAAAGATGGGATAGCCTACCGGGTATTTTGGAACCCAAATAGCATATATGATGGAGACTATTTTATATCACAAATTATTTAAAATGGGCTTAAAATAAAAAATAGCATCTCTCTTGGAGTTGCTCTAATAAAGAGAAAAGAATGGTAGAATTTCTTTGTTTCATTTCTTTTTTCTGTTCTTTTTCCAAATATGTTCTGATTTTTTTCTATGGCTATTTTCTAGAGTATATTTTAATTTTTGTCATGACTGTTTTCTACTTGGCTTCGAGTATGCTTAGATTTTTTTTTTCATGGATGTTTTTGACACTAGCTCGACTTTTTTTTATTTTGTTTTCATTGTTTTGTCCACTTGGTTTTTTCGTGTTCTAATAAATATAATAAGAGTAAAACAAACAATAAATAAGAGATCAAAACCATTTTAATCTTTGACTTCTTAAGAAACAAAGATTTTTATCACTAAGTTAATTTAATTTTTTACTCCTAACTCATGACCCGTGCTAAAACTCACTACGTATTGGATCCTGTTGCAAAGTACGGGCATGTTTACTAGTATATAAACGCAGAGGCATCCAAGAAGTGGCCAGCAGCCGTGTCACCCGTTCCAATCCGCTGAGGCACAGCAAGAACACACTGTCCAAGCATTACTTCAAGTTGTATAGAGCGATGAGCTTAAACAAAGTAACGGACGTACGTCAGTAGTAAACAAGTACTGTAGTGGGCTGGAGCTCGATGGTTGTGGCCCTAGGGGCAGGGGCTACGAGTTCATTCCCTATCCTTTCAGAGGTGCAGGGGGTCGGGCAAGAGTAGCAGCAACTTGACGCCCGCTGATACGCTAAACAACTAAGGTTTCAGAGCAAGTACTACTGTAGTGCCGATGATTTTTGTTTGCCCGTCCCACCATTATGATGCGATCAAGATTGGTAGCTTTTTCCAGGTCGAACTCGGACCACCTCGGTCGGCACCTGTTCGTGACCAGGACGCGGCTGCGATGCGGATCACGACATCAACCTCATGGTCCGGTACTCCGGTTCCGGTCCTTCGACCCGGAGCAATTCACCGTATTGCATATCTACGCCTAGACGCTTCTTGGCGGGCCTGCGGACCGTCCAACAAGCTTACTCTCTTCTATCAAATTAACTGGATGCTTTGACGGCTTCTAAAAAATAGACGCCGTGACATTTCTATTGGGCTGCTAACTGGGCTGGGCCATATCATTAATTTTGCCATCCATGTAGTATATATAGGGACTACTGAACTAGGAAGCATGCAGTTGCTCAAAAAAAAAGAGAGAGGAAGCATGCATGCTGAGAGGAACCATAGTTGGCTGTTTCTGCTTATAACCGACTCGTCCATAATTGTCGTACCGCGAGTTTTTTTTTTTCGTTTTTCAATTTTGCTACTTCAAAGCGTTGAAACGGCTGTTAGCAGAAGCAGAGATAATTAAGCTTCTATTGAGTCTGTCGTTTTATTTTAACGTGCATACGATTCTAAACGGAAACCATCTGAGCCGTTGTCCGCAACCTCAGCTACGGGAACCTTGCACAGTGGCACGGCCCACGTCGAGAGCGACCGCGATTAGGGCCTTGTTCATTTTGCAAAAAAAAAATTTAACCCGATGAATAGTACCATTTTTATCTTATTTGGCAAATATTGTCCAATCGTGGATCAACTAGGCTCAAAAGATTTATCTCGTGATTTTCAACTAAACTATGTAATTAATTTTTTTTTTACCTATATTTAATACTTCATGTAAGCAGCTAAAAATTAATATGACGGAGAGAGTGAAAAAACTTAGAATTTGGATGGCATCTAAACCAGGCCTAGAGCGGTGCCACGGTTCGTTAGCCCCAAACAAACAAATAAGCGGCCTGTTCGCTTGTTGGTTTCAGCCAGCCCAAACCAGCTAGCCAACAGTGTTTTCCTCTCACAATAAACTAGCACTAGCCAGCCCAAATCAATCCAGAAACCAACCAGAAAACAGGCCGAAGAACGTCGCCATCGCGCATTGAAGGCGGCAGGGCCGGAGGCGCGACTGCACGAACACAGGCCATGTGAGCGCCGGACCCTAGCTAGCGTGGTCCGCGGGGCGCGTCCGCACCACCCGGCACTAGTATCTATCCTGCTAGAAGATGCCGAGCTGATCCAGAAGCTATACAAGCAGATTCGGACCCAATTGTCTGAATTTATTGAGTTGCCATCGTCAGGAACAAATCGGCTGTTTTCGTGCCGGAAAACATATCTGGAAGTTTTGGTTGATTTTGCATGCAGATTTGCTGGAAGGAGAAATCTAGACACCTGACGCTTGAAGGAGAAATCAGGACATGTGACATAACGTGTTTTCTTGGGATTCTTTGGCAACCCTGCAACACAAGAAGGGTCCAGAAGCAGCACGTTAAATCAGTCGATGCAACCACAATCGGCTAAATTTACTACTGTAACAAAGAAGGGTCCAAAAAGAAACTAAATAATCATTTGAAAGCTTGATTGCCGATGTCTATGCCAGGAAGGACAAGATCACTGGCTGCATACTTGAGTACATGATACATCAGTTTTTGAGCCTCACGTGATTAATAAAGAATGCAATGAGTAGCAGCAAAAAACACTGATCGGCTGTTCAAAAGAAGCATCGGCTGTTTTGCTGCCAATAAATAGCCGGTGATCACGTTGGCCCACACTGATAAGTCAGAGTAAACTACACCATGGAGGAACAAGGGGGGCTGATTGTATGCATGATGCGAAAAGCATCGGCTTATGACCACTGATTTTCAAGACACAATAGCATTTCAAATGGAAACCCACAAATCAGGCCCTAAGGCCGATTATGCTGGTGGTGCTTGCCACGCCTGCTAGAGAATCAGAATTTCTGGTTAAATCTATAAGCTTTTCTGCTGTTAGGCCCTAATAGGAATCGGGTCTCTTGCTGTCTTGCATCATCGGAAGTTGCGGAACCCAAGTCGAGGAATGCTCGGCTGGAAGGTTCATGCACAAATTCCAAAAGCTGCCTCTCAATGTTGATTGGCTGCTCGGAAGCAGGAAGGTGATACTGAATAAAGAAGAGCGGTTGTGCTGAGACATCCGTAATATGAATCTACGTTCAGTCAAGGGAAAAGCAAATTCAGTTGGCTCTAAGTATCGGCTAAGTTATTACGTAGCAGGAGCCGATATTATTGACATATCGAGTGATTCATTATGACAAATCAGATTGTTCAGTCCAGAAACTTGAGGCTTAGGCGTATTTCTGGGCTTCAGCTTTGGTCTGTGCTTTCTAGAAGATACGAGGATTTTATATGTCGTCATCAGAGACATGAAGAAATGGATTTGCTGGCTGATATACATGTAGTGCTGTTGTGTATAGCATGAGTCCGATCAGGTTACTGCTGAAAAATATTTGCATATGTGCGTGGAATGATTATTAAAAGAGAAGAACAAAGTCCGATTGGAGCACGAACTGGATTTTTGTATGATAGTGACGGCATGAGAAAAGAACATGGAGTCAGCGCTACAGTTGACGAGATGTAGGTCTTTCAATACTGACACATGATCAGAGAATAAATGATGCAAGACAAAATGACATATTTGCATATGTGCGTGGAATGATTATTAAAAGAGAAGAACAAAGTCCGATTGGAGCACGAACTGGATTTTTGTATGATAGTGACGGCATGAGAAAAGAACATGGAGTCAGCGCTACAGTTGACGAGATGTAGGTCTTTCAATACTGACACATGATCAGAGAATAAATGATGCAAGACAAAATGACCAGAGTGTCACCATTTTTTACACGTGTCAAAATGATCAGAGTGGGCTAATCGGCAGGAGAAAAGTTACTGTATACGCTGACGGTCGATGAAAATCAGCTTGTAAAGATGGTTGTCGATGAATGGTGGTGATCGATGGAAAGGTTGATTTAGACTCGGGCGTTGCCGATAAAGTTGGAGATGTTATTGTCGATGCCGATGAAGGAAGGCTTAAAAAATACTACCGACGAAACAGAAAGTATGCCGATGGAAAGGAGGTCGGTGAGAATTCCATCGTAATTGAGGCGGACAGGGAAATAGATAGGAGTTGGTTTCCTTTTCTATATTTGTTAGAGTATGATTCATGTAAGAGTCACGTGTTTCCTTAGATATGGACTTGGTGTCCTAGTCGTATTTGGTTATGTCTCTTTAGATCAGGATATAAATATAGATTGAGGGGCAATGTAATATATAATCAATCAATATCAAAACCAATTTTTACTCATATTTGCATCTACTTACTTTTCGACGACTTCGTCAATTTGCATATTTTTCCTTTTTTTTACGAGTTCTCATTGATTCGCGAGTTGCATCGCTTCAGTGCGACTTTCAGCGATTCTCGAGTTCCGCGTGAGTACCTCTTAGCCGTGACTTCCGGGCGTATCGCTGTTGTCAGGACCAAAGTGCTCGTATCTTCATCCTTGTCGATTAACAGGTCAAATCGACTAGCATGCTTTGGATATCGATTCGGGTATTAGCCCTTTGTGTTTGCAGATCCACTTTTACATCAACACATCTTTTGGCACGCCCGGTGGGACAAATCAATCCGATCAATATGTTCAATCCCGAGATTGATTCAGGGAACATTATCGCGGTATCAGAAGAAGATCTTAAGGAAGAGCAGAGGCAGGCTATGGAAAAGACTGTAGAAGAATACAGGCAGCTTTGTCTGAAATCGTTTAGCCTGAATAAGAGTGGACAAGTCATCCAGAAGCAAGATTTGCCGTTGCCTCGGCAGGTTACCTTTGACTCCAATCCTGGTAAACTTCAAGAGATGGTTAATTCTGCAGTAAATCATGCTTTGATTAATCATTCCAATGTGATGTCCAATATTGTTCATAATGCTGTGGTTCGAACTCTCAAAGAAGGACAAGCGTCACCGCATTACGTTGGGCCTGCCTATCACCAACCAGAGCCGACATCTGTCAATGCTCCATCGGCTCCCTCGGCCGTTATGGGTACAGAAGTTACTTCTCCTCCGGTATCGATAGGCTTACCTAATATTCAATCTACACCGATACGATCAGATTCGGTACTACCAGAAGGACGAGTTCGGCTTAATACAAATCTATCGGCATCAGCTATGTCAGGCCCTGTATCTCAGAATAGCCAGATTCCTGCTAATTAGTGGGGATATGGTATGCCTCCGGAGTCATCTGCTTTCAATCCTGGGTTACCTCAAGTATTTGATGCAGTAGGAAAAGCTCCTATACCATCGGCTGTTTCGCCGATGGCTCAAGTGCCTCAATATGCCATAGCAACTACTATGCAACCAACTCCAGGAGGTTTCCAAATGCCTTTGGTTCAAACACCCAATTCAAGTCCATCGGCAAGCTTACTGCCGATGTAGCAGAAAGCCCCTGCTATGAGTCAAACTAGGGTTCAGTTCATGCCTTAAGCTGGTTATAATTATCCAACAATGTCAGCAAATTACCAGCCATTGGTAAGTTTTGTACCGATGAGTTCTAATAATGGTTGGTCAGGATAGTTACCTGTTCAACATACAGTTCAGCAAAATCAGCAGGTTGTAGGGATTCAACAAGGTCATATGCAAGCTGGTTTCCAGAATCAAGCATCGGCAGCTCAACCGATGAATCCTTTCCAACAGGTTAATGGACCACAAGTAACGGCAAATATGCCGATTGCTGGAGATCGTGGGCCACAAAGATATATGGAGGGATATCAGCAGGCACCTCCTGTAGAAATTCAGCCAGTTCGTTAGCAGGAGGCTGATGCTTTTGGGGCTGATAAGATAGCAGAAATTATGAAGGATCAGTTTGGGATAAAGCCCAAGGTCAATACTTATTCTTATCGGACTCCATACCCTCCTGCATATGATTTAATTCCTCTCCCAAATCGGTACAAGGTACCAGATTTCACTAAATTCTCTGGGCAAGATGATACATCAATAATGGAACACGTCAATCGCTTCATTATTCAATGTGGAGAGGCAGCTAGCAGAGATGAATTAAGAGTTCAATTATTTTCATCATCTTTGTCTGGATCGACATTTACATGGTTCATTTCATTACCACCAAATTCTATTATTACTTGAGTTGATCTAGAAAAACAATTTCATAAATATTTCTTTGCTGGAATCCATGAAAAGAAACTTACCGATTTAGTAAAATTGAGACAGCGTAATGATGAATCGGTAGAAAGCTTTGTGCAAAGGCTACGAGATGTAAAAAATAAGTGCTACAGCCTGGTGCTGGATGATCGACAGCTTGCCGATCTGGCTTTCTAAGGGTTATTGCCACATCTTAAAGACAGATATGCTTCTTAGAAGTTTGAAAGCCTCAGTCATCTTGTGCAAAGGATCTCTGATCAAGATACTAGGGTTTTTGAACCTAAAAAGAATTGGAGTAAAAAAGTATCATTTGTTGAAGAAGTAGGAGATTCTGATTCTGATGAAGAACTAGTTATCGGCTTAGCTGGGTGGGTTAAGAATAAAAAGCCGATATCTTGTCCCTTTGGTCAGAAAGAGCCAGAAAAATTTACCTTTGATATCACCAAGGCCGACAAGATATTTGATCTTTTACTTCAAGAGGGCCAAATTAAGCTATCACCTAATCATGTGATCTCATCGGCAGAAGAGTTGAAGAAGATCTTGTACTGCAAATGGCACAATGCAACTTCACACAGTACAAATGAGTACAAGGTGTTCAAGCAACAGTTACAATTGGCTATTGAATCTGGGAGAATTAAGTTTGGTACTTCCAAGACCCAAAAGCCGATGAAAATTGATCAACACTCTTATCCAGCAAATATGTTGGATGCCAAAGGGAAGACCAAGGTATTAACATCAGAGGCTGCTGAGAAAAACGCATCAGTGGATCCCCAACATCGGATAACTACCGATGATGCAAAAAGTAAGGGTTTGCTGGGAGAAAGCAGTAGTTCCAAAAACCCTCCTCGACATGGCATTGTGATTACCCATCGAAGACAGCAGGAGGGTTGACGTTAGCGTAAGGACCGATATCGACAACAGCAAGAAGAGAGACGTCGGGAAGAATGGTATCGGCATAAAGATCATTGGAGGTGCCCGTTTTTCATCCATTGCTGGGAAGAAGGTATTAAATTGTCAACTGTTGAAAATTACCCTGAGTGCAATGGTTATTATGGGGTCAATCGGTCAGAAAGGAGGTTTCAACCTGGCAATCAGGGTTTATTTATCAATAAGCCGATCAAAGGCAGAGCATCAGTGCATGATCGGCTGGGGGGCAGACTTAGTGTACATGAAAGGCTTGGTAAACGCGCTGGATATTTTCCAATGAATCAAGAGGAGCTTGAGGAGATGGCAAACGCAAGAGTTCCCGATGAAGAAATATTCTACAGGGACCCTAATATACGCCGTGTAGAATCAACTAGGACCTGTTATCAGCCGGTTTGGAAAACCAAGTTTCCTCAATGGTGCCCGAAGGGTCTGACAAAGACACAGAAAAGGAGGATGCAACATGAGCATCAGGAGGATTTATACCGAGAGGAAAATTCCTCCAATGAGAGGTCTAGTCATCAGCAGTGGCAGGTAAAACACAAAAATAAGGATCCATCGGTAGATGTTAATATGATATTCATGTTGCCGATGGAGTTTTTGGCACTATATGATAATAAGGAAGAAGTTGTTCTCTCTGATCAAGTAGCTCAGTTGACACTAGATCCAATGATGGCTGTTTTTGAGAAACCTACCGATGACGAGAGACAGCATCTTAAGGCTTTGTTTGTGAAAGGCAGAGTTGATGGGCAGTCTATATCTAAGATACTTATCGATGGAGGGGCAGTGTCGATATGCAGAGTGGATCTCTAATGTGGTTCCTATTTATAAGAAAAATGGAAAACTTCGTGTTTGTATTGATTTCAGGAATCTCAACAAAGCCACACGATGGATAGCTATCCATTGCCGATTGCTGATTTGTTGATTGATGCTGTAGCCGGACATCAAATTATCAGTTTCATGGATGGTAATGCAGGTTACAATCAAATATTCATGGCTGAAGAAGATATTCCCAAAACTGCTTTTAGATGTCCAGGTCATGTAGGGTTGTTTGAGTGGATAGTCATGACGTTTGGTTTGAAAAATGCCGGCGCTACTTATCAAAGAGCTATGAACTTTATTTTTCATGAATACATCGGCACATTAGTGGAGATCTACATTGATGATGTAGTGATTAAGTCTGGAGATATCACAAAACATCTAGCCGATCTACGAAAGATACTGGAGTGCACAAGGAAGCATGGATTGAAGATGAATCCTAATAAATGTGCATTTGGTGTATCGGCAGGTCAATTCTTGGGTATTATGGTGCATCAGCGGGGCATCGAAATCAGTAGGAAGTCTATTAATGCAATTAACAAGGTGGTTGCTCCTGCCAATAAAACTAAATTGCAATCTTTGATCGATAAGATTAATTTCATTAGAAGATTCATATCTAATCTGTCGGGTAAGATCAAGGCTTTCAGTCCATTACTTAAATTGAAAGCCAATCAGGAATTTGTATGGGGAGCTGAGCAGCAGTTAGCCCTAGATGAAATTAAGAAATATTTAACAAATCCTCCAGTGCTAGTTCCACCTCAACACGGGAAACCTTTCAGGTTGTATTTATCAACTGATGATACCGTTATCGGTTCAGCTCTTATTCAAGAATTTGAAGGGAAAGAACGTGTTATTTATTATTCGAGCAGAAGATTAGTGGATGCTGAGACAAGGTATTCGGCCATCGAAAAATTATGTCTGTGTTTATATTTTTCTTATGTCAAATTAAGACATTATTTGTTATCTGCCGAATGTACGGTCATATGCAAAGACGACGTAGTCAAGTATATGCTGTCGATGCCGATATTAAGTGGTAGAATCGGCAAGTGGATTTTAGCATTATCAGAATTTGAACTACATTACGAATCGACTAAGGCAGTTAAGAGGCAGGTTATGGATGATTTTGTCACTCAGCATTGTAATACAGTGGACTCTCTGGAGGTTGCTCCTTGGACACTTTTCTTCGATGGGTCCACATGTGGTGAAGGAGCAGGTATCGGCATTGTGTTGATTTCACCTCGAGGAAGGAAGTATGAGTTTTCATTGCCGATTGTTGCTACATCGACAAACAATCAGGCTGAATACCAAGCCTTGATAAAAGGGTTAGAATTGCTGAAGGAGATACATGCCGATGTTGTTGAAATCTTTGGTGATTCTATGCTAGTTATAAATCAATTGGCTGGGATTTATGAATGCCGAAGTGAAGTTTTAATTTCGTATTATGAAAGATGTTTGCAATTGTTGAAAGGGTTTAGAGATTTTCGTCTTGAACATATTTCTCGACTGCATAATAAAGAGGCTAATCGACTAGCTCAGCATGCTTCAGGGTATCAGCCTATTCAGGAAGTGCTAACATCGGCAGTCGATACCGATGACTGGAGAAAGGAGATTGTCGATTATTTAAAGGATCCATATAAAAAGATTGAAAGACGTATAAGGTTCCAAGCTACCAAGTATGTGCTCCTCGATGATGAATTATATTATCGAACTATAGATAGAGTTTTACTCAGATGTGTTAGCAGTGATGAATCGAAAAGCTTGATGGGTGAAATTCACGAAGGAGTGTGTGGAGCGCATCAATCGGCTTTCAAGATGAAGTGGATGATCAGAAGGAATGGATACTATTGGCCGACTATTCTTGAAGATTGTTTTAAATATTATAAAGGATGTCAGGGGTGTCAAAAGTTTGGTAATATTCAAAGAGCGCCTGCATCGGCTATGAACCCTATAATTAAACCTTGGCCGTTCCGGGGATGGGCTATCGATCTCATCGATCAGATTTATCCGCCATCGAGCAAAAGACATAAATTTATTCTGGTTGCTACCGATTATTTCACAAAATGGGTTGAGGCAATTCCTATAAAAAAGGTGACATCGGCTAATATGATCGATTTTATGAAAGAGCATATTGTTTACCGATTTGGTATTCCTCAAACTATCACTACTGATCAGGGTACTATGTTTACATCAGGAGAATTTGATGAGTTTGCTATAGGTATGGGAATTAAAGTTTTAAATTCTTCTCCATATTATGCTCAAGCTAATGGTCAGACTGAGGCTTCTAACAAAGGGATCATCAAACTCATTAAGCGCAAAATTGAAGAAAATCCTAAGAGGTGGCATACAGTATTAAATGAAGCCTTGTGGTCATATTGGATGTCATGTCATGGTGCAACCAAAGTAACGCCCTATCAGTTAGTATATGGACACGACGCAGTATTGTCTTGGGAAATTAAAACTGGCTCTAGGCGAATACGTTATCAAGATTAGCTGACAGCCGATGATTATGATACTCTTATGAAGGATGAGTTGGAAGATGTAGCGGGTCATCGGTTAAGGGCTTTAGTTAGCATCGAAGAAAATAAGAAAAGAGTAGCCAGATGGTATGATAAGAAGGTGAAGGTAAAGGAGTTTGCCGATGGAGATCTGGTCTGGAAATTGATTTTATCGATTAGGACTAAAAGTTCAAAGTTTGGAAAGTGGTCTCCTAATTGGGAAGGTCCATATCGGATAAATTAGTCTGTTCCTGGTAACGCATATATTCTAGAAACCCTCGAAGAGGTTGTGTTTCCCAGAGCATTAAATGGAAAATATTTAAAGAAATATTACCCTAGTATCTGGATGGATGCATAAAAGTATAAGTGCCGATAACAGTCCTATCGGCTAGAATTATACAAGGATATCAATGTCTCATAAAGTGCCGATGCAATAGACAAGATTTACAAGTTTAACAAGGATTGGATAGCCAATATCGCACGCAGGCGAATCTGGTCGGCTTCCTTCATTTCTTTGATGTCTTTATCGGCAGCACCCTCCACGGGCTTGAGTTTTTTCTTCATGGCCAAGGCTTTGCGAGCCTGGATGTCTCTTTCTTGCTGAAGGGCCTTGATGGCATCGGGTAGCTGGTTTTCTTCTTGTTGGGCATGAGTTAAGGCTGCCTCGACTTCTTTCAATTCAGCCAATAGAGCCATCCTCTTTGCCGATAAATCTAAGATTTTCTGCTTAAGTTCAGCGCCCGAAGTCTGCAAGTTGCCGATGCCCTTGTGCTTCTCATCGGCAATCTGTTTCAGTTGTAGCATCTCTTCTTTGAGTTGAGCCTGAGCTGCTCTATCGGCAATGCGTTGAGCAGCCCGTTGATATTGCAGTTGGCGGCTTTCTAAATGAGCTGCTGGGAAGAGTGCTTCTTCAACATCGGTAGGGACCTGGCCACGGATTGTTTTGAAAATTGCCTTTGCGGGGTCCGAGTCATCTACCAGTTGGGTGGTATCCTGCTATAACAAGTTTAGGAGAGCTTCCAACTTGGACTTAATTTCTACCGATATTGTTCCCAGTGTAAGGGAAGAACTTGCTTCCTCTCCATCATCATCAGAAACGTCAATGGCAAAGGAAAATAGGCTGTTTGGGGAGTCTTGTTCCTGAGAAAAAGAAAAAGAGGTTAGTTAAGGATAAGTATGAATATTATAAATCGACTAGGTCAATCGGCTTACCTGTTTCAAGGCAATTTCCTGTACTTGGCTAGAGGAAGTAGCCTGGAGTATGCCGTGTGGAGGATCGGCTGAGCTTGCCGATGGAATATCCTCTGTGGCCTCATCGGTGGTTGGCCCTTGGGGTATGATGATCGATGGTATGTCCTGTACAGGAGGATTAACTGCTTGCTCAGTTGCATCGACTGATTCTTGCCGACTTGCAGACGTTGGGGTAGATGTGGGGATCGGCATGGACTTCTGTCGTTTTGGCTGTGCCTCGGCATCTGTTAAGGCTTTACGCTTTGCTTGGGCCTCAGCAACGGTTGGCTAGGGGGCATCGGCACTTGTTGGTTGTGGAGCTTGAACATCTGGTACGCTTGCCGATGTACCCGTTTGTTGTTGCAAAACAAGTGTAAGGTATGATATTTAACAGATAAAATGTAAAATCAAAGGAATACCTCTGAAGGTTTGTCAGAGGTAATGGTGCTTGATGTCGGAGGAATTGTCGATGACGATCCAGCAGCGGCTCTTACACCCTGATGATTAATGTTAATACAGTCTGTGATCGGCATGAGTAGAAATAAACAGGGTTGTTACCTTGAATGCCTTGATCAGGGTTGTAGCAGCAGCCAATGGAGTGGCCCTAGCTGTAGCTAATTTGGACTTGGAGGTGATAGTCTTGGCACAGGTCTTCTGGTGAGTCAAAGCAGCTAAGGTGGGGGCGTTGTAGCCGATCGATGATATCGGAGAAACAGGCCGAAGATCGAAGGGTTTCCCACTTTTGCTCATAGATGGTGCTGGGTTGTTAACCTGTCACGAGAAAGATAGTTACCGATATATGAAAGGAAAAAGCAGAAGGGAGTTAAAAGAAACTTACTACGTCATCGGGAATGGCGTATTCAGGGTCGATCATGTGCCGATATGTGTGAGCAGATGTTGCAAACAGTTGTTCCCTCCACTCTCGCCACCATTACTTATATGATTCGGTGATGAAAGATGTTGGCGTCCAGATGGATAGATCGACATCTGTAGTATCGGCATCGGGGGAGAGTCGCACTACCCTGCTCCAATCTGTTCCGCAGGTGATTGTTTCTCTGGGTTTGATCACATCGGCAAAACAAAGTTTGATTGGCAGTTGCCCAAAAGCCAATTGACGGGATACTGCCGATGGATTGTAAAATTCATACGTGATATTGGTGTTTTTCCCGCTACCGAATGTGTTTATTGGGATTGCCCTAAGAGTAATGATGGCCATCATGAGTTCATTATCCTGATTCAGAGTGTCATCGACAAAGTTGAAAAGAAGGGAGAATCTGTTTTCTTCATCAATATAAGGTACCCAGGCCCTATGATCACGAGAAAGACCATTGTAGAAGCTTTGAAAGAATCTGCCGATCTGGTCTTCATTGGCCTCTGTTCCAGGGAGGACAATTATGGCTTCACCAAAATTGAGGGGTGAGCATGTTGCCGATTCCTCATCCCCAAGCACGTGGTCTTCAGCAATTTCTCATGGGAATTGTTGGGCAAAGAGGTCCCATTGCAAACATTTGTGCATATGGACATTCAGCCACATGTTGATAAACCACCACGGGCCTCCTAAGTTGCCGATGGGTTCGCCAAACAAAAGTTTCTGAGACACTTGATGAAGAAGATGATAAGTGGAGCTTAGAAGGTATCGGCTAAGAGGGAACCTTACACCATTGGCCAAGAGTTCAGCCATAGGGAGGAAGGTGTTGGTTGGTCCTACTGATCGACCACAGAAGATAAATTTTTATAACCACATATTCAAGAATGTGGCATGTTCCCTCTGGTTAACTGTCCCGGTCCTCTGGCATTCTTGAATATATCCCGTCCAACCACCAATGTTGCGGGTATTCACCCTATATTCAAATTTTCTGCCATAGATGGAGCCTTCATCGGCAGTTGAAATGTCCAAGCCAGTGAGCATGTAAACATCGGCAAGTGTGGGAGTAGCTGGGCCATGTCCAAACATAAAAGTGTTTGTTGTGTCTGACCAGAAGTAAGCAGCTGCAATCATCATTGACTCGTTCTTTTGCATATCAGCAATGGATAGCCTAATGCATTGGTCTAGCTTCCGTTCTGCCTAGTGTACTTGCATCGACCTGTTGATCCTCAAGTACCAATCTTTCCACCCTTTGGTGGTTTTGGGCCAAGATCGGAATGTATCTTTCCATAAATTCAGAGAGAAATTTTGGGCTCTAAAAGGGATTCTGTTAACCTCTGCATTAATCAGATCAGTTGGATCTGGGTTGCCCATTGGTCCTAGGCATTAGAAATGCGGCTGATCAGTTGGAATAACTAATTTGTTGCGAAGTTCCTAAGTTTAGAGGATCCGAAGAACAAAGAAAAAGAGAAAAAATTACCAACTGTATGAACTCGCAAAGACCAGAGGAATCGATGTAAAAAGTAACGGAAGTGGAACGAACCGCAGGAACGTCGAAGTTGATTGCCATTATCTTGAGGTAGATGGGGGCACGAGCTGGAGACTCGAGGTTGACGCTGGAGAAAAGTTTTTGTTGGTTGAGGTTGCGCAGTTGTTCATCGGAGTCGCCGCCGGAAAGAGAGAATGCCAAAGATTGAAATCTGAGGGTAGAAGACGAGCGTTCTGGAGAAATCTATTTATAAGCCGCTTGAAGTAGGGGTATTCTGGACTTATCTCTATGTCGCGCGCATGTGGGTCGAGGTGGTTCAGATGGATATGGTAACTGTTCGCACGATAATCAAGGGATTGTACAGATGATTTGATGGCAAGTAATCATGACTTGGAAGAGATCTCGGTACAGGATATTTTAATTCTAAAATGGCGGCATTATTATGTTAGGATCTTACCGATGGATTATTGTTTCGGTATCTTAACCATAATTAGGGCAAGAGTGGTTGGAAATTGTGCGATATTTACTGAGGTGCGTGAATCAGGACTAGATTTGATTAGATTTGATAACAGATCAAGTTTTGGCTTGGAGGATGAGTTACGGTAATTGGGCGAAGGCAAACGTTATCTGGAGTAAATTTCGGAGCATTAATGGTTTTATACTCTGAAATTGGGGGGCATGTGTTGACACCGTTTTTTGCACGTGTCAAAATGATTAGAGTGGGCTAATCGGCAGGAGAAAAGTTACTGTATACGCTGACAGTCGATGAAAATCAGCTTGTAAAGATGGTTGCCGATGAATGGTGGTGATCGATGAAAAGGTTGATTTAGACTCGGGCGTTGCCGATAAAGTTGGAGATGTTATTGTCGATGCCGATGAAGGAAGGCTTGAAAAATACTACCGATGAAACAGGAAGTATGCCGATGGAAAGGAGGTCGGTGAGAATTCCATCGTAATTGAGGCGGACAGGGAAATAGATAGGAGTTGATTTCCTTTTGTATATTTGTTAGAGTATGATTCATGTAAGAGTCACGTGTTTCCTTAGATATGGACTTGGTGTCCTAGTCGTATTTGGTTATGTCTCTTTAGATCAGGGTATAAATATAGATTGAGGGGCAATGTAATATATAATCAATCAATATCAAAACCAATTTTTACTCCTATTTGCATCTACTTACTTTTCGGCGGCTTCGTCAATTTGCATATTTTTCCTTTTTTTACGAGTTCTCATTAATTCGGCGAGTTGCATCGCTTCAGTGCGACTTTCGGCGATTCTCGAGTTCCGCGTGAGTACCTCTTGGCCGTGACTTCCGGGCGTATCGCTGTTGTCAGGACCAAAGTGCTCGTATCTTCATCCTTGTCGATTAACAGGTCAAATCGACTGGCACACTTTGGATATCGATTCGGGTATTAGCCCTTTGTGTTTGCAGATCCACTTTTGCATTAAGAGGAATCAATTGCCGATGGGTGAGTCAATCAGCTGATTAATTCCCATGATGGCTTCCTCAGCAATTTCATCTTGATCAACATATTAGAAGACCTCCATCCATCGGCTCCTCCTGAATGACCCGAAAAGCCGATGAAAATATTAATAGAAGTAATTCAGTAAGGAAAATGATGAATCGGCGCGAGGCTATCGCCGATATCCAACTCATGGAAACTCAAGGAAGTTTTCATCACGGGAATCGTGCTCAACACTTACATGGCACTTGCTATGGCTCAAAGGACGCTGCATGGTCTCAAGCAGATCGCCGCCACTTCTGATCTCTTCGGCGACAATTAGGGCTACTGTGAGCTGTCGGAGCTCGCCGACGCCGATCAGGCTACAAAGCGTGCCAAGGTGGCCAGGCTCAAGGAGCTGCACACGTTCAGTTGAGTCCATCATCACGATTAAGAGCCTCGGCGTTGAAACCATTCAGTAGAGCAACGTCGTGTAAACTCAACTCAGGCATTAAAGCCGATGGTGTTTTTGTGTGATGGCTAAACTCCATCGGCCCAAGGAGACAGAGGCATGGAGGCGGCCTATTGCATTTATCATTGCTTATGCGAGAAAAGAACCGGAGGGCCATCATCAGCTCGGTTATGTGCTTTCGCATTCAGCAGAGAGCAAATAGCAGAGGGACAACGGCGATCGGGTTCTCAAGCCCGCCTGAGTACCTGGCGATCACAGGGTGTGGTATCGACGACATGAGACTGATGAAGAAGGCGTAGATCGCTTCGGGGCAGCGCTGCACGCACTTCAACATCTTCCCCGTCAACTACAAGTTTGAGGTGCAGGCCATGAGCGCTGAGAAGCTCCCCTTCATCTTCGTAGCTGTCTTCTTCGTCGGGCCCGTGCTGATGACAAATAGTGCCCCTTCTGCTACGACAAGTTCATCTCCCCACGCGACAAGCTGTCCCATCATGTAACGAGTTGATCAACGGTGTTATCAAGGGCGAGATGCGCGTGCTGGTGGTGTCCATGATCGTGAAGGAGATCTTCTGCAGCATCTAGTCGTTTGAACAGACCGTGTTCAAGAATGTGTATCTGGAGCTCGACCAATTCAGCCTCATCATCTACAATGCCAACATGAAGTAGCTGGTGGACATGCTGGGGCACGAATACTTCTTCTACCTGGGACAGAGGATGTATCAGCAGATATACGGAGACTGGCAGGGTTTAGTCCGGCCATACATAATTGTCATAGCATCTGAGGCCAATTGCATCTGTTTCCGATAATGAATCAGGCCCTGTGGCCGATTGTGTTTACTAAGTTTGGCAAGTATAATTTTGTCGCAACGTTTGACTGGAACTGTGCTTGTCATCTTAAGAAAGACAATTGAAGGTTCTGCTGCGTGTACTTGCGTCTACACCAGAATACAAGCAGCAAAGGGAAGAAGGGTAAAATATCAAGAGAAGCTCACATAGAAGTCATCGCTGATGTCAAGCTACGTCTAGTCGAAGCCTCGGTTTATTGCAGGTGATTTCAAAACAATATAAAAGAAGACATAAGTATGTTCACTGGCTCAGAGTGAAGGTATGTACATACAGATGTTTGGCTTGCATGTTCTTTATTCCTTGCTTTTCCTATCACTTGTGAACCATTTATCATAGGAAAAGCATGCTATCTAACTAGTTGATGAATGAGATATGGTGATGAAAAGGACATTGCTTCTTTTTGCAAAGTACTTGGGATATTTTCTTACAAAAAATTCAAAATCCATAGCTTGTCTCCTCAATGAGGTTAAATTTCCTACCAAGGCCATATAACAGTCTCATAAAAAACCTTCCACATAAGCTGCTTACTTTGTGTTGAGTTTTGTCAAGTCTTGTTGACAGGCACGGAGCCAACGGTGGGGCTAGGGGGGCTCCAGCCCCTCCTACCGCTCGCGAGCAAGTGAAGCCCAGTAGAGCCGCCGTCTGAAATTTCAGCTGTAGATGTACAGGTAGGAGGGGCTAAGATTTACTGAACCTCTTTTCTTGCTAATTGTCGTTGTTTAGCCCCTCCTAAATTTTTTTCTAGCTTCGTCCCTGCTTGTTGACCCTTGTTGAGATATTTATCATGCTTCGAAGATCAGGATCACATACACGCCACTTATATATGCTGCTTCTACACTGGAAGTACGTAAAAACATGTTTTTCATCCACCTCAAAATGTTCTGCTCCTACACTAGGAGAAGACAAAAGATATATTTGCTAGGTTTTTATCGGAATAAATGCTCCAAGTTCTTGATAATATTTCTCTCAAAGTTGTTGTAAAAGAGACATGGGTTATGTAAAATATAAAAGATGGACACAAAAGAGGTCCAAAGTAAAAAGGAGAAAAAGGAAAAGAAATGAGAATAAAGATAACCTATGTTCTCGCAGAAAATATTCCACAAGAGAGAAATATATTTCAGAGAGCATAGTAGAATTAGGTTAGCCACTAAATATTCCACACACATGTACGTCTTGATCTAAGAGTATGATACTTCTCTCCTCAGATCCAGGGTTTGACTTTACGATATGCAAGGTAAGTATGCTACATACTTTGTCCCTACCCGAACTTCACATAAGCTTTTTTTAGAAGTAGGGTAGGTAGGGGCGAAAACAATGTCTTGGTAAGGAACTATGCATATTGAGCGACCTAAGAGAATCATTTAGGGAGCAAAGCTATGTTTTAATTTCTAAAACCCTGATTGGATACTCGATCTCAGTCGACCGGTGGGTCCAGCGTGGGCTTGTAGGAATCTCCTCTACTGTTCTTCTTCCCCCCTATATTTGATTTGCCATTAGACCTGGTTGGTGTAACCCTGATTGGATGTTGTTACTCTATATCTTGAATGCATGTGATATTAATTTGTGTTTATATGGATTTTTAGCTAAAATGTTGTCGATTTTTTCTGAAATTTGTAAGTTTTGCATTGGTATGAAGTCAGGGGTCTAAACACAATGAACAAAATAAAACAGGGATAAAAACGCATGGACAAAGTTGTCCTTTTAGTCAAAAGTTAAAACCGTTAGGGGCACTTCACAGAGCATGGGTAAAGTCTCCTTTCGTTTTGAAATAGCAGGGGTAAAATCACAAAGTTAAAAAAAACAACGGCAAAATCACCATTTTGCTTCAAAACAGGAGTAAACGTTTAAGCTCCTGGAAACATCAACTATCATAGAGGGTGTTTGACCCCCTCCAGCTTTGCCCCCGAACTCCTATTTCTTAAAAAAAACAATTAAACCTTGAATTATTTCTACTATCGTATCAGCCCATGCCTCTATATGGCCAGTAACTTATATAAGTTTTTACGTAGTAAATATTAATATTTTAGATGGTTATATATTAGTTGTTTACCTAATGTACCTATGTTGCTATACTAATAAATTAATTTATTAACTTATTAATATTTCTGGAGTATTTTATTTGAATGGCCAAGAGTTATTATTCTTCTCAGTATTTTTGTTCTCAATGTCCGGGGGGCTTTCTAGTCTAATTCAAGCAATCCTTAAAAAAAACATAGATAAATCTCCAACCAAGAACTGTGACCAATTTTTTTTTCTTGAATATGCAATCATTGTAATTGAGGTAGAAGAGTTTAACCATACAAACGACGCGCTTCTGACAAGTGTCGTAGAAGGT
This sequence comes from Miscanthus floridulus, assembly GCF_019320115.1. Lineage (NCBI taxonomy): Eukaryota > Viridiplantae > Streptophyta > Magnoliopsida > Poales > Poaceae > Miscanthus > Miscanthus floridulus. The sequence continues at coordinate 138,069,082 of NC_089581.1, read as the reverse complement.
CTATGGGATTACAACCAGCTGGACCATCCTAGCAAACAGATTCAAGCTTCGATATTACAGGTGATAAACAGCCTAGGCCTAGACGGCGATGTAACCTTGGCTTGCGTCTCCGTTACCACTACTGCCTGCGTGACACAGTTCCAGTGTCCAGGAAGAGTGCCTCTACTGCTTAGAGATTGGAAGACGTCAACTTAGCGTCAAACAACCTTTCCTAGGCCTTCTTCTCCGACACGCTCGGCGTTGATAGACCTGTGGCCAAACCCATACGCTGTACGATAAGGGCCATACCTCGCTTGGAAACAGGAACCAAAGAGAGGCTTTGGGCTGTTAGCCGCTTGCTCCGCAACAGGAGCACCGGCTTCGCAGGTGACGTCTGCTTGGGAGGTTGACGAATTAGCGGAGAGTTCACCTTCTTTAGCACTCGCTCGGTGAAGCTCTTGAGGCGGAGTGCAGCAGAAATGTCTTAATCCTTATCTTTGGAGAAAATTCTAAAGAAGACTGAAAACTTCAACCATCTGCAAAGAACACTAGAACAAAGTTGAAAAAAAAATTCTCTGGCCACTTTATTTTTCTGTATTCTCTGTTCTAAAATGTTAACTATTTTGGGACCGAGGAAATATATGTTAAAAAAGATTGGTATAGCTTAAGATTAGCGTGGGTTGTCACGTGACTCGAAATATGCAGTGGAGAAACCAAAATTGTCGTTGATGGTGAGAGAGCTTCATCACCCAGCAGCTAGCACCTCCTGGCCTCTGCACTTGGAAGCCTTTCTTTGTCGCTGCAGAGCAGATCGACACGACATCGGTGTGGGCTCAGCCGCTCAGGGCTTCCGAGCGAGAGAACAGTAGCCAGTAGGGTACCTGCAGCTCGGTGGTGACGGGGTACCCGTCCATTTCAACGTGGTTCTTGCTGACAGAGACAAGGAGCGTACATTAATTAAAAAAAAAAGACAAGGAGCGTACCACCTGCAGAGTGCAGGGTGGCCGTTCCGCCCTTCGCCCCTTCGGCACCTCTCACACGCACTATCGAGTGGGCCTGATCCTAACGACAATACTGAAGGCACCTGTAATGACTGACTCATAAATTAGCTATAAATACTTTTTTATTTTAATAGAACAAAGAGAAAAACTAGCTTTTTATCCAGAGATACGCTCATACATACCTTCCAAAACGCATATGAGAGTGTCATACGGAGCTATCCATATATTAGCTATATGCTAAAATTTAGCACTATTGAAAACGTTGACTCAGAGATAGAGCGCCGGCTGTGCCGGTAGCATGTCGCACGTGCTCCACCATTTCCAACCATGTGCTCACAAAGGACGCCACTTTCAGCTGTGGGCGTCCGTCCAGCATCAGCTAGTGCCTAGTGCCCGTCCATGTCCATGAAACGATGATCACTGGTGCTCCAGCCACCATTAGTACAGCACCCGTTCCGTTCCGTACCTTACCGTCCCCGTCCCCGTCCCATCCCTATAAACTGTGGAGGCTGCAATTGAGACCGTTCTTGTATTATGCACACAAGAGAAGAAAACAAGCACACGCACATCCCAGCTACGTACACTACGTTCCGATGGAGATGGAACTAGTCTCATTCCTGGGGGTCATGCTCGCCACCGCCCTCCTCGTCGTCACCGCCCTCCGCCGCAAGCGCGGCTCCACCCGCAACCACAAGCTCCCACCAGGTCCTCGCCCGTGGCCGGTGATCGGCAACCTCAACCTGATCGGCTCGCTCCCGCACCGCTCCATCCACGCGCTCTCGGCGCGGTACGGCCCGTTCATGTCCCTCCGCTTCGGCTCCGTCCCCGTCGTTGTCGGCTCGTCCGTGGACGCGGCCAGGTTCTTCCTCAAAACCAACGACGCGTCGTTCATCGACCGCCCCAAGATGGCGTCCGGGAAGCACACCGCCTACGACTACTCCGACATCGTCTGGTCGCCCTACGGCGCGTACTGGCGCCAGGCGCGCAAGCTGTGGAAGGCCCATCTCTTCAGCGACCGGCACCTCAGGTCGCAGGAGCACGTCCGCAGCGAGGAGCTGCGCGCGCTTCTGCGCGACCTGCGCGCCCTGTCCTCCGCGGGGGTCGTCGCGCTCAAGGAGCACCTGCTCATGCTGAGCCTCAACGTGATCTCGCGCATGGCGCTGGGCGGCAAGTACGTCGGCGAGGGCACTGCTGGCTCGCCGATCTCGCCGGCCGAGTTCAGGTGGATGGTCGACGAGCTCTTCCTCCTCAACGGCGTGTTCTGCGTCGGGGACTTCATCCCGTGGCTCAGCTGGCTGGACCTTCAGGGCTACGTCGGGAGGATGAAGAGGCTGGGCAAGATGTTCGACCGCTTCTTGGAGCACGTGGTGGACGAGCACAGCCAGCGACGCCGGCGAGAGGGCGACAAGTTCGTCGCCGCGGACATGGTGGACCTGCTGCTGGAGCTCGCCGACGACCCCAAACTCGAGGTGCCCATCAAACGGGATGGCGTCAAGGGATTCGCTCTGGTAAGACTGGAGGATTGTTATTCGTTTATTAAACTTAACGTTCACAACATCACTAAAAATTCTAAAAGCAAATAACAAAGGACGAAACTATGTGTAATAACTGATAGTTATCCGTCACACGGAAAATAAACGTAACTAGCACATATGCATGTACTACTTTGCAATGAAATAAAAAACTATCAAATTTTAATATGAAATGAGAATGAGAATGTTACGTACTCCCCTCCGTCTCAAATTAGATAACATTTTCTAGAAAAAATTGACACTAGTTGCGTACTTTTCCAATTTAGAAAATAAATTAAATATAAATTTTAAGAGATCAAACCGTCTTTTATTATGTTTAGAAAATAAAAAACCATATATGAAACAGAGGACCATACATGTGGCCAATTTCGACAGTTAGAAGGTGCCCGTTATCTATTGGCATTGTAGTTGGGTTGAGAATCAGACTGGTGTATAACTTGAAGGTTAAATACTTTGCCCTTTTTTATAATAATAAAGAACCTCTGATCTGACGAATACGCATGCAGGATCTCATCGCTGGCGCCACGGACTCCTCAGCGGTGACCATCGAGTGGGCCATGTCGGAGCTCCTGCGGAAGCCTGAGGTCCTCGCCAAGGCCACCGAGGAGCTGGACAGCGTCATTGGCCACGGCCGTCTTGTCACCGAGCAGGACATTCCGAACCTGCCGTACCTGGAGGCCATCGTGAAGGAGACCATGCGCCTGCACCCCGTGACGCCGCTGCTGGCGCCGCGGCTGTCTCGAGAGGACGCGTCCACGGGCAGCTACGACATCCCGGCAGGCACGCTCGTGTTCGTCAACGTCTGGGCCATCGGCCGCGACCCCGCCGTGTGGGGCGGCGACGCGGAGGAGTTCCGCCCGGAGAGGTTCGTCGGCAGCGGCGTGGACGTGAAGGGGCAGGACCTGGAGCTGCTCCCGTTCGGGTCCGGCCGCCGGATGTGCCCGGGCTACGTCCTCGGGCTGAAGATGGTGCAGGTGACCCTGGCGAACCTGCTGCACGCCTTCGCGTGGCGGCTGCCGGACGGCGTGGCGCCGGAGAAGCTGAGCATGCAGGAGAAATTCGGACTGGCTGTTCCCCGGTTGGTCCCTCTCGAGGCCGTCGCCGTACCCAGGCTGCTTGCACACCTCTACGCCGGGCCCTGATTCCGTGATGGATGTCTGCCGTCGTGCAGTCGTGCTTGTAGGGAAGCCGGAAGCTAGACCAAACCAACGAGGGGTATGTTTATCTTGTAGGTGCATACATCTGTCTCATAATAATAAGAGATATTATATGATAAAATTTTAGCTATAATAATAAGAGACTGTTTAGAACGTGAGAATTTTTCTCTGTTCCTCTGTAAAATTCATATGTTCCAAACAGGCCCTAACTGTTTTCATTTTTTATGAGTGTCACACTATACTATCGCCTCTGATCGTGTTCTCTCTTATTGTACCACCTCTAGCGTGATACAAACCACATCATGTCCCATTTCATGTCTCTTTGCGTGTATTTGGTTATAAGGGACCGTGACGTATAAGAGGAGGGTGAATTAGGCAACTTAAAAATCTACACTAAACTGTGGCATCTAATTCCACCCTAGCAAAATCTATGCAAGAAAGTAATCTTTTTAAATTTGCACTTACGGTTTTGCTAATGTATTGTTATTTCTACCACAAAAGAGTCTTACAACTTAGATTCCAACCATATCCACTAAGTTAGTAAAGTAAAGCACACAACCTAGGTAACAATATAAATGCAGAAGGTAAAGATAAGGTAGAGACGCAAACTCTAGTCGACGACTTCGATATTTTTACCAATGTATCGAGAAGCGCTCAAGCTTTTCCTAGTCCTCGTTAGAGCCTCTCGCAACGAATCCCTCGCAAGAGCCAAGCTCCCGGTCGGGTAACTCTGTGGATAGCCTGGGGCATTTTCCACGCGCAAGTGGGTCTCCGGTGTGCCTTGCGGCAAGCCTCTCCCGGACCGCTTCTTGCCATCTTCACTATCAAGCTTCTGGACGAATCGCCACGGGCCTTGTTCCCTACGGTACACGGTGGCGGCCACACCACAAACACAGTTGGTGTGATCTCACAAGACTACAAGCCCCTCCGATGTACAACAATGGTGCGCGCTAGCGAGTGATAAGAGATGTGCAAACCCCACTAAACATTAGGCCTAAACCTAGAGCAAGCGTATAAGCGGTGGTCTAATCAACCTAAGCACTTCGCAAAGCACCTACGCTAATCACCAAATGAATCACTAAGCACTATACAAGTGGAGATCACTAAAGTGGTGTAACAACCCCTTTGGTATGTTTTCTCAGCTCTCCTCACCTCAAATCGCCGGTTGGAGGGTCTATTTATAAGTTTTATGGAGAAAGTAGCCGTTGGGGACGAAACCCAGCTTTCTGTCATTGACCGAACGCGTAGGTCGTCCTGATCGGACGCGTCCGGTCGTCCTGACCGTTGAAGCCGATCGTTGGCGCTCACTGTTGATCAGACTCTCTGGCGAGTCTAGTTGCTTACCATCTGACGCGTCCGATCGACGTTTTGCCCCTCTGGAACTTCTCTAGACTTGATCGGACACCACTGCCTGGCGCGTCTGGTCATCTATAGCTGCTACGTTCGGTCCTCACTGAGTTGTTGTTGCGGTGATGAACAGTGAAGTCTGTGCATTCGGTCACTGCCTTGCTCAGCGTCCAGTCACTGCTGTTGATGCCTGCTATTGCCGAGCAACTGATCGAACGCGTCCAATCCTCATAAGGGCCGCGTCCGGTCACCTCTGCCGAGCTCGTTTCTTCGCGATCTTGCGTCCGGCTTGGTTGCTACTTTGCTTGGTTTCTTAGGTCTTCTATTATGCTTCTAGGGTTTTGCTTATGGTGTTGATCGTTGGATCATCATATCGTCTTCGTCCAAGTCACGTCTTGCACCCTATTGAACTATAAAACAATTACTTGTAAATTCATTAGTCCAATTTGGTTGTGTTGGTCATTAAACACCAAAATCCAAAGTAAATGGGCCTAGAATCAATTTTTCTTACAAGCTCCCCTTTTTTGACGATTGATGACAACACAACCAAAGCAATCAAATAATAAAAATTTTGGAATTTAAAAACTAACTACTTGCTAGGATGCAATGCAAAGGGTAAGGTTATATAATGCTAAAAGATACCACATGTAAACATCTTTGGAAATTTATCTTACCCTTGCAAATGTTCCCATGTAGCATTATGGATTTAAGCCTCTCACTAACTTTATAATCCACTATCCTCCCTTTCTCGGACCATTACCACCTATAAATTATTATGATCGAGCTTGCTTTTGGTCCTACAAATGCTCCCCTTTGGAATTAAACACCAAAAAGAAAGACATTAGTAGCACAAGAGAGGGTCAAATTTTGTGATCCTTTGAATGTGGAGTGGAATAAATCACACAACTTGAATCTCATATTACATAGACTAAGCTCCCCCTAAAAATATGCATATATATGGTGGAAGACAAAGCATATGCATAATTAGCAAATTATTGTTCAAGGGAATTTAATCTATATAATGCATGGAGAAAACATATAAATACCAAATTGAAATCAACATGACGATATCGGTTTAGAAATACCACATGTAGAAATCAATTTGATTGTCACCACTTGCAATAGGTGGTGGATTTTTGAAGCATAATGCTTAACTCTAGGGACTCCATTTTCCTTGCAATGAGACTACTACACATATGATAAGTTTGAAATAGTGTTAGTCTCAAAGCATCCAAATTATAGAGTAACCTTCCCCTAAATTTATGCATACAAGCAAGGAATCAGAAGTGGTGTTTGGCCAGGCCTTCTGGTCAGAGAGACGGGCTAGAGTCCGAAGCGAGCGTTGTTCCTCTTTGGCCAGGCCTCCCGGTCGGAGAGGCGGGCCAGAGTCAGAAGCGAGCACTGTTCCTCTTTAGCGAGGCTTCCCGATCGAAGATTAGATCGCCCTTCTGGCCTTTTGATTAGTTATTTGGGCCAGCCCAGGAGTTTACATGTCATTCGTAACGTCATCTGCCGGGCCGAGCCTTTGTTGGGAAGCCAGTCCATGAGGGACCCTGGGTTATGAACCTGACAGGGGGTGAATTAGGCAACTCAAAAATCTACTCTAAACTATGGCCTCTAATTCCACCCTAGCAAAACCTATGCAATAAAGTAATCCATCTAAATGTGCAACTATGATTTTGCTAATGTATTGCTATCTCTATCGCAAAAGAGTCTTGCAACCTAGGTTCCAACCCTATCAACTAGCCTATCAACTAAGCTAGAAAAGTAAAGCACACAACCTAGGTAACAATGTAAATATGGAAGGTAAAGATGAGGTAGAGACGCAAACTCCCATCGACGACTCCAGTATTTTTACTGAAGTATCGAGAAGCGCTCAAGCTTCCCCCTAGTCCTCGTTAGATCCCCTCGCAAGGAATCCCTCGCAAGGGTGAAGCTCCCGATCGGGTAACTCCGTGGATAGCCCTGGGTCTTCCCCATGCGCAAGTGGGTCTCCAGTGCGTCTTCCGGCAAGCCTCTCCTGGACCGCTCTCCACCGTCTTCACTATTAAGCTTCCGGCTAAACCGCCGCGGGCCTTGTTCCCTTTGGTACATAGTGGTGGCCACACCACAAACGTAGTTGGTGTAATATCACAAGACTACAAGCCCCTACGATGTACAACAATGGTGCACGCAAGCACCGAGTGATAAGAGGTGTGTAAATCTCACTAAACACTAGGCCTAAACCTAGAGCAAGCGCATAAGCGGTAGTCTAATCAACCTAAGCACTTCGCAAAACGCCTATGCCAATCACCTATTGAATTACTAAGCACTATACATGTGGAGATCACTAAAGTGGTGTAACAACACCCTTGGTATGTTTACTCAGCTCTCCTCACCTCAAATGGCCGGTTGGAGGGTCTATTTATAAGTCCTATGGAGAAAGTAGATGTTGGGGATGAAACCCAGCTTTTCTGCCACTGAGCGGACGCTGAAAGCTCTAGTTTAGTTTTGGTGAATTGATGAAACCCTAAGTATTAACCTAGTTTATCAAAGTGATTATGAAATAGGTAGCACATTCCAAGTGATGAAGCAAATGAAGATCATAACATGATGATGGTGATGATCAAGTGCTTGGACTTGAAAAGAAGAAAGAGAACAACACAAAAGGCTCAAGGCAAAGGTATAAATCGTAGGAGCTATTTTGTTTTGGTGATTAAGACACTTAGTGAGTGTGATCACATTTAGGGTTGATAGCCGTACTATTAAGAGGGGTGAAACTCGTATCAAAATGCGGTTATCAAAGTGTCACTAGATGCTCTAACTCATTGCATATGCATTTAGGATCTAGTGGAGTGCTAACACCCTTGAAAATGTTTGTGAAAATATGCTAACACATGTGCCCAAGGTGATACACTTGGTGGTTGGCACATTTGAGCAAGGGTAGGAAACTTCACCGGTGGAGTGTCCGCCCATAGAGTGCGGACAGTCCGACGGTGACACCGGTGCCCTAGATAGAAAAGATGGAAGTCACTGTAAGTGACCGGACGCTGGTCTCGGTAGGACCGGCGCGTCCGGTCAGAAGAAGCAGCGAAGACGCTGGCGTCGGTCTCTGACCGAACGCTGGGTCACTTAGTGACCGGACGCTGGAGGGTTGCATCCGGTCCTGCTGACGTGGCAGTGCATAGAGGGGACGCCGAGTGACCAGACACTGGGTGAGTTTGGTCGAGCATGACCGGACGCGTCCGGTAGTGAAAAATCATTTCTGGATGCTTACTAGAAACGACCGGACGCTGAGGTCTAGCGTCCGGTCACTTTGAGCTGCTATGTCCGGTCATCACTTGATCATTGGGATCAGGCGCTCAACATTTGAAGAGAGGGGACACGTGGCACGCATCGCGTGACCGGACGCTGAGGTCCAGCGTCCGATCGATATGACCGGAGCGTCCGGTCACCCCGTGTTGTGCCCAGTGAAGGGGTACAACGACTCTATTTCATAGGGGCTTCTATTTAAGCCCCATGGCCGGCTCAAGCTCACTCTCTTGGCCATTAGCATTAACATAGCAACCTTGTGAGCTTAGCCAAAGCCCTCCCACTCATCTCCATCATTGATTAAACATCTTTGTGGGATTGGGAGAGAATCCAAGTGCATTGCTTGAGTGTTTGCATCTAGAGGCACTTGGTGTTCGTGTTTCACTGCAAGATTCGCTTGTTACTCTTGGTTGTTGCCACCACCTAGACGGCTTGGAGCAGCGAGGATCGTCGAGCGGAGGTTGGTGATTGTCTTCGGCTTCGATCATGGTGATTGTGAGGGGTTCTTGACCTTTCCCCGGTGGAGAGCCAAAAGGTACTCTAGTGGATTGCTTGTGGCTTGTGTGATCCTCATCTTGTGTTGGTTGTGCGGCACCCTATTGAGGGTTTGGCGTGTGATGCCGATTAGCGCGTGAACCTCCAAGTGAGTGAATCGCCACAACGAGGAGTAGCTTGCCGGCAAGCAAGTGAACCTCGGTAAAAAATCATTGTGTTCATCATTTGATTCCGAGGTGATTGGTCTTCATTTATATTGATTCTTATGATTGATTGGTTCACTCCTTGACACGGCGGTATAACTCTCTTGCTCTCTCTTTTTACATTACCGCAAACTAGTTATCAAGCTCTTTAGTGTATCTAGTTATGAGAGCTTATTAGTTTGGTTAGTGTGACTCTTTAGTTAGTCTTTGAGAGCACACTAACTTAGTGTAGTGCCATAGCTATTGTGTGGTTAGAGACAATAAAAACTAAAATTGTGGTAGGTGGCTTGCATTTTTAGCAGGCTAGTGCAACACTTGCTTTACCTTATAATTATCTAACTGGTTTGTTAAGTGTTGTTGTACAAATTTTTATTAGGCTATTCACCCCCCCCCTCTAGCCATTAGGACCTTTCAGACGCGTAGGTTGTCCTAATCGGACGCATCAGGTCATCCCGACCGTTGAAGCCGACCGTTGGCGCTCACTATTGATCAGACTCTCTGGCGAGTCCGGTTGCTTACCATCTGACGCGTCCGGCCGACGTTTTGCCACTCTTAGACTCGATCGGACGCCATTGCCTGGCGCGTCCGGTCATCCACAGCTACAGCGTCCGGTCCTCACTGAGTTTTTTGCTACGACGATGAACAATGAAGTCCGTGCATCCGGTCACTACCTCGCTAAAAGGTCCTAATATGGCTAGAGGGGGGTGAATAGCCTATTTAAACATCTACAAATCAACTAGAGCAATTTGATTAGTGTGACAAATAACAAAAAGCAACCTTGCTCTAGCTCTACAAGGGTTGCAAGCCACCTATCCAACAATTTTTGTTACTATGATCACTAAACACCCAATTTGCTAAGTCACTACTCACTAAGAGCTCTCACAATTGCTACACTAAAGAGCTCCACTAGATGAACTTAAGTTACAAAGTAAGCTCTCAATTCTAGCTACACTAAAGAGCTTGCTACAACTAGTTTGCGGGTATGTAAATGAGTAGGTAAGGTGATTATACCGCCACATAGAGGAGTGAACCAATCACAAGATGAATACTAATTCAATCACCAGGAGAATACCAAAAGGGCAAGAGACAACCAATTTTTCTCCCGAGGTTCACGTGCTTGCTAGCACGCTAGTCCCCATTGTATCGACCAACACTTGATGGTTTGGTGGCTAAGAGATGTTGCATGAACCTCATCCACACAATTGGACACTGCAAGAACCTACCCACAAGTGAGGTAACTTAATGACATGAGCAATCCACTAGAGTTACCTTTCGACGCTCTGCTAGGGAAGGCACAAGACCCCTCACAATCACTAGAAGATGACCACAAACAATCACCAACTTGTGCCAATCCTCCTCCGCTACTCCAAGCCATCTAGGTGGCGGCAACCACCAAGAGAAACAAGCAAATCCCGCAACAAAACACGAATACCAAGTGACTCTAGATGCAATCACTCAAGCAATACACTTGGATTCTCTCTCAATCTCACAAAGATGATGAATCAATGATGGAGATGAGTGGGAGGGCTTTGGCTAAGCTCACAAGGTTGCTATGTCAATGCAAATAGCCAAGAGAGTGAGCTTGAGCCGGCCATTGGGCTTAAATAGAGAGCCCCCACGAATAGAGCCGTTGACTCTCTGTTCACTGAAAAATTAGGGCGATCGGATGCACCGGTCAGATTGACCAAACGTAGGACCCCAGTGTCCAGTCGCGCGATGCACGCCATGTGTCCCCTGCTTCAAATGCTGATCACCCGATCTCAACGGTCATTAGTATATTCAAATTGTGACTGGACGCACTATTCGAAGTGACCAGACGCACCAACACCAGTGTCCAGTCGTTTCTAGTAAGGTTCCACTCGCAACCGGACGCGTCTGGTCATACCCGACCGGACTCGCCTAGCATCCAATCACTCGCCCACTTCTCTATGCGCTGCCACATCATCATGACCGAACGCTGAACAACATTCAGCTAGAGTCTGGTCACCTACGTCCAGTCAAGAGACCAAGGGTGGCCTTCACTACGCGTCACTGACCGGAAGCAGGACCCCAGCGTTCAGTCACTGCGTGACCAGCGTCCGGTGCACTCTGTGAAACCTTGTCTTTTTTGTACAGGGTGCCGGTGGCACCGTCGGACTGTCCGCACTCTACGGGCGGACACTCTGCTGATGAAGTTTTGAACCCTTACTCCCAAGTGCAAAACACAATGTGTATCACCTTTGTGCATGTGTGTTAGCATATTTTTCACAAACATTTTCAAGGGTGTTAGCACTCCACTAGATCTAAATGCATATGCAATGAGTTAGAGCATCTACTGGCACTTTAATAACCGCATTTCGATAAGAGTTTCACCCCTCTTACTAGTACGATTATCGATCCTAATTGTGATCACACTCGCTAAGTGTCTCGATCACTAAACCGAAAAGCTACTATCAATTTCACCTTTGCCTTGAGCTTTTTGTTTTTCTTTCTTCTTTTCCAAGTCCAAGCATTTGATCATCCCCATGCCATCATCATCATGTCATGATCTTTATTTGCTTCACCACTTGGAGTAGTGCTACCTATCTCATAATCACTTTGATAAACTAGGTTGGCACTTAGAATTTCATCAATTCACCAAAACCAAACTAGAGCTTTCACTCGCTCAGCGTTCGGTCGCTGCTGCTGACGCCTGCTGTTGCCGAGCAACTGATCGGACATGTCTGGTCCACATAAGGGTCACGTCCGGTCACCTCTGTCGTGCTCATTTCTTCACGATCTTGTGTCTGACTTGGTTCCTATCTTCGTGCTTGGACTTTGCTTGGTTTCATGTGTCTTCTATTGTGCTTCTAGAGTCTTGCTTATGGTGTTGATCGTCGGATCATCATATCGCCTTCATCCAAGTCACGTCTTGCACCCTATTGAACTACAAAATAATTACTTGCAAATTCATTAGTTCAATTTGGTTGTGTTGGTCATCAAACACCAAAATCCAAAGTAAATGGGCCTAGGGTTCATTTTCCTTACATTGGTAATTTGGTTCTAGGACCAAACAGGATAGGTTGAACCTGACCAATTTTTTTGTGTTGGTTGGACCCATCACGTGTTTGGTTGAGAAGGTTGGGTTCGTTCTAGTTTTTTTGTTTGGTTTGGTGTCTTTGTAGGAGTGGTTTGGGATACTGACTTGTGGGGTCCATGTGTCAACCTCACACTCCCCTTCTTCTACCTTGGGCTCAATTGACTTGCATAGCTCGGCTTGGCCACACGCTGCTCGGCTGCCCGTCCTGCCCCTCGTGTGCCGGCATAGCACAACTCGAGCCTACCCAATGCCGTCGCACACAGAAGCTCCCTCGAGCCATCTTGCGTTGCTGTGCTTCGCCACCACCACCTGTAGGAGATCTGTAACCAACGTGCCAAGGAGGCCATGCCGCCCACACAGGCTTCTCAGGCCCACCCAACGCTGCCGCACGCAGAGGGTCATCGGGTCGTCCCATGTCACCGTGCTCCGCCATCATCGCCAGCAAGAGATCCGCCACCACCGCCCAAGGAGGCCACGCCGCCCGTATAGGTAGGAGGACAAATATTCAATACTAGGTTTGACCTAGGTTTGGAGACCTCCCATCCAAACATCTCAGTGGATTAAACCTGCTCCAACCTAGTTGGTCCCTCCATCCAAATGCATTGTACCACCTCAAGCCTGGTGCCAATTGCGAGTAGTAAAGAAGATATATTGGTTGTGTTTGGTTTCCTGGCCAATTTCTAGCCTGGCCAGAATCCTAGCCTGGGCAGCCTTAGCCTGCTCCCACCAAGCCAACCCCTGATTGTTTGGTTGTTTATACTGTGTTAGCCTGGCTAGCCTCATGATATGTTTGGTTGCCTGCTTTATGTTGCATAGAATCACCTTGTCTTTGGGATGGTAAGATTACCCCCTTAGAAACATATCATCGAACAGATGGTGGGTACTCTCACCGGTGGTCAGCTCCGGCGCTTCCTCGAGCAAATTAGAGTGGTAGGCACCTCTTCGAATAGGAAAGAATAGGAGAGGGATCGGAAGTGGTGAGCAAATCAGAATGGTGATTCAGATCCACCAAACACAAGCAAGCCAAGAACGTACAAGCTAAGCAAGCCAAGAACGCACAATCTTCCATGGATTCTTATGGGATAGGGCGTGCTAGCTCCCCTCCACGAGCGTGTGCAACAGATGGGCACATGAACCTCCCCACCTGCCCAGCATGCAGAGGCGTCAACGAGTGTGGAGGATGAGGCAGAGGGACGACCGGCGCGATGAACTACGGTAGCGGCGTGGTGGGAGCTTGCATGGCCTACTTCACGTACATCAGGCGGTGCACCGCCGTGGGCTTGGGGCGCTCCAGGAACACGGCCTCGTGGGTCTTGAGCACCTCGCGGGCGACGTCCGGGGAGCAGGCGACATTGGTCGGCACGGAGCCGAGGCAAAGGCACAGGAGCGACGCCAGAGGGAGCGATTCGTGCCCCTGGCGAATCACCATGGATGGATCCGGATCGAATCGTTGTCCGTTGCCCATTGCTGCTGCAGCTGGAGCACTCCCTCATGGTGGCCTCCGCTCCGGCGTGGTGGTGGCGGCGGCGATCTGCTGACCAAGAAGAGGTTCACGAGGAGGCCGGCCACGAGCGTGGCATGGCCAGCATCTCTGCTCGAGCTCCGGCGGGCGGGTTGAGCGGTGAGGAGGAGTAGAGGAGACCACCGAGCGGTGAGGGAACTCACACATGAGCTTAGCCAAGTCTGGCCAGCGAAAAACGGATCCCTATCTTGTTTTTCTGGAGCCAGACTGGGTCCTCCAAAGTGGCTTAGCTGGACCTGTCTTTACAGGCAACCAAACAAACTGAAAATTGATTTCCTGACGCCTGGTTAGGGGTTCACCGCCCAACCAAAGTGGCCCACCGTGTTTCATTCATGTCCCGGATACATTGTTTGTTTGTGTGTTTGTCCTTATTGTCGCACATCGTAGGTATACAGACTGTTCGTTTGGTTGTGGCTTGTCGTAAACGATTGTAAATTTCCAGCTGGAACAGTATTTTTCTCTCACACAAACCAACCAGCAGTACTTCTTCACGAATCAGCAACGATATGAACCAACCAACCGAACATGCCGATAAAGGCTAAAGCACCATCCCACCGGCCAACCGGGTTACGCCACGTGAGGATCCGAAATCCTGCACACTATCGGTTCATAGTGTCGGGACCAGGGCTCTGTTCCGAGCTGTTGTCCATGCAATGCAATGCAGCCTTAGACATTTCTCGAGCTCCCTACGCGTGTGGTGGTTCTACCCGATCCATCACAGCCTTATCCTCTTCCTCGATCCCACGACGCCTCATCATCATACATACAAAAAAGCAGGGAAAAGCTTGCGAGCGATGGTGACTATGGCCGGCACCCGCACCGCCCTGGCCCTGTTAGGGCACGAGGGCTTGGATTCTGGTCCCAGGCCGGTGGCGCCGCGCCTCAGCAGCAGGCTACGCGTCGTCGCAGTCGCGCTGCGGACCAGGCCCACCACCAGACTAGCGGTCCCAGGCCCGCCGCCCCCGGCGCCGGCGGCGGAGCCCGTGCTGCCGTCGCCGCCCGTGTCCGCAGGCGCCGCGGCGGTGCTGCTGGAGGCTGGCGTGCCGCCCGCGGACCTCCGGCGCGCGGCAGGGATGTGCCCGGAGCTGCTGTCCGTGCCTGCGGAGGCCATCGAGGCCGCGCTCCGGTTCCTGACGGAGGAGGCCGGCGTCCCGGCGTCCGACCTCCCGCGCGTGCTGCGGCGGCGCCCGCGCCTGCTCGTGTCCCCCGTCGCGGCGCGGCTGCGGCCCACGCTCTACTTCCTGCGCGCGCTCGGCGTTCCGGACCTGCACCGCCGCGCCGACCTGCTGTCTTTCTCCGTGGAGGACAAGCTGCTGCCGCGGATCGAGTTCCTCGAGTCGCTGGGCCTTCCGGCCCGCGCCGCGCGCTCCATGGCGCGCCGCTTCCCGGCGCTCTTCGCCTACGGCGTGGACGGGAACATGCGGCCCAAGGCGGAGTACCTCCTGGGCGCCATGGCCCGCCGCGCCGACGAGCTGGTCGACTTCCCCGAGTACTTCTCCTACGCGCTGGCCGCGCGCATCGTGCCGCGCCACGAGGCGTGCGCCGCCTCCGGGGTCAGGCTGCCGCTCCCCGCCATGCTCCGCCCCGGGGACGCCAAGTTCCGCTCCACGCTCGCCAGCTGCGTCGGGTCCATGCTGCCCCGGAGGCGGTCGCCGCTGTGGCACGCCACGTGGGTGGACGACGACGACGCGACGGCGGCGGGCAAGGAGACGATGGTGTGAGTGTGACGTGCGCATTGGTAGCGAGCGAGAGGCTTTGCCTCTTGGTGGTGTAACATATGTCCATAAGGATTGGCATTGGCTGCTTGTAAGTATGATTATGATAGCCATGATGAATGAATCTAGTTGGTCCTACCATTGTTGCCGTACGTGACATCGAGTGAACAAGGGCATTTTCATTTTCATAACAAAGGCATTGTTGGCTATATACTTGGTTCTACATATATAGCCATATATAGGTGATTGTTAGCCTAATCGGGTGAGCATACAATCGTTTATCGCGTCCTCCTCCCAGAGGATTGAGCTCAGTCAAGAGCACTCTTTGTGTGGACATGAACTTTCCACTTGTCACCAGCCAAAGGAAATCGGAAAAAAAAGAAGCACGTGCCACTGCATCATATGATCGTATCCCCTCCCTGGCCCCTGTACCGGCCTCGCTGCTCAGCGTCCCCACCTTCCAGCAAAGAATCCACAGCTGGCCGCCTACCTGGCCCAATCACTCTCCCCCTTCAAACCAGCACTATCCACACTCCACCTCATCCTCGCCACAACACCAACTGCCAGAGCACTATTGCCGTGACATAAATGAACAAATGCACCGCCTACTTTGGTTCTGTTCGCTTGATTTATAAATTATATTTTTTAGTCAACGAATAGTATTTTTCTTTCATAATAAATTAGTCAACAGTACTTTCAACCATGACTTATCAGTCTAGCAAACAGGACATTTGCTTGTGGCCTTTGTGCCTAGGTGTTTACGAGGATGAGTGGTACATATTTATATCGTTGAAGCGCTAGTAGGAAATAAATAAAGTTCAGACGACCTTCTACGTGTAACGTGTATACTACACTAAGTACAGAAATCATTTTTATTGACGGTATATTTTATTTTCACTGATGGTGGTTTGAATTGCCAATGTGAAAGGTGAATGAAAATAGAGAATTTCCGCTAGCATCAGTTTTAAAATCGCCGGTACAAACACATCTTCATTGGCGGCACCCTTATACCGATCGTTAGTGTAAATATATTTATATCGTCGGAACATCAACCGCATCGCAAACGATTTCACGACAAATAAATAAATAAAAACAAGGCTAAGCACAAGACCCTATTACTCATACTAGCACGGGCGGATCCAGCGGTGGGGCGGGGGGGCTCAAGCCCCCCTACCCAAACCGAATCAGTGCAAATTACTATATAGTCCCTATGAATTTTTAGGTAAAATTCTATAGTGTAGAGGCTGAGACTTAAGATCGAGCAGCAGTACTGTTCAGTCCCCCTTAAAATATTTTCTGGATCCGCCGCTGCATACTAGTGATAAAAAAGTAAACAACAAGCTTACGCTAGCAAAAGCAACTACACTAGCAATAGATAAAATGTAAAAGGCTAGTGTAAGGAATGCAAACCACAAAGGAGGGAGAGACACGATTTCTCTCCCGAGAGCAGGGACGTAGCCAGCGGTGGGGCTAGGGGGGCTTCAGCCCCCCTACCCATCCTGAGCACGTGGAGTTTTCCTAAGTCATCCCTTAAAATTTTATGCATACATGTATTAGGTAGGAGGGGCTAAGGTTAAGAAAAGATTAAAAAAAATCTCTATTCTTTTGTTCAGCCCCTCCTAAATTTTTTTCTGGCTTCGTCACTGCCCGAGAGGTTCGGTGGCTTGCCAACTATCTACTCCGTGTTGAGGCTTAAAGGGTCAAGAACTCGAGATGTCTCCTAGTTCAACGGTGGAGAATCAATGATACAATAGTTAGGTACTTCCACTGTCCCCAAATAAATCAATTCCTAGAATTCGTGTCAGTCAAACTTTTTTAAGTTTACTAACTTTATAGAAAAGAGTAACCACATCTATGACATAAAATGAACACATTATGAAAATATATTCTATGGTACACTAATGATACTAGTTTGATATCATAAATCTTGATATATTTTTTTTTCTAGAAATTCGGTCAAAATTTAAAAAAAATGACTTAAAACAACTCTAGAAATCTATTTATTTAGGGACAGAAAGAGTGGGGATGGAAATCATATTGGCGAGGTCAGAAAGAAAACCAGCAATGATATGCAAATGCTGATGCCGAGTGGCTTGACCCGGCAGAAATATATCACTGCTGGTTTGAAGAAATGAGCTCATCAATGTCGGGTGGTGGTTTTAGCCGGTAGTGATAGACGCCATCACTGTCTCGAAATTAGCCTCCCACCAATTTTTTGAATCCTCGCTTTACCACCCAACAATGTAGTAATCACTGTCGGCTCTAGCACACCCGGCTGTGATGCTCCGATTATATGTTCTCGTGTAGTGTCTAGTGCCTTCATCGGAGCTTACCACCAGAGCTCTCCCAACGGTTATTGACGCATGTCAGAACTAGCTGTTTTCCAGTGGCGGATCTAGGATTTCAATCATGGGGGTACGGACGAAAACGATATAGTCAACGAACATGGACACGACATAATTAGATCACTACAGTAGTATCATGGGGGTACAGCTGCCCCCCCCCCCCCCAAAATTTCTGAAAAAAATCAAGTATATATATTCTTTAATATCTTGTATATGTATAATACTCTTTCTAGGCCCAGCTGCAGCCCATTTTCAAACGTACAGCAACCCATTTTCAAACATATTGACGTATAATAAGCACTTTGCCGATCTGCCGAATACGAAACGACACATCACAGCTCACAGCGATACAACTCCTTCCTCAACCCCGCCCGCCGCCGCTGCAAAGACGGAAACCCTCGTCGTCGTCGTTCGGTCGTTGTCTGACGGCCGACCGGCTGGCTGAGGCGCTGCTTGCCTGCTTCCGATTTCCGACCTTTCCTCCGGCCGTCTGCCCATCCTACACGCTACGCCAATATGCCCAGGAACTGCCAAACTGACAAGTTGCAAAGGGTAAAAATTCAATCTTGTTCTATTGCGATCACTGATTAATCATTTTTTTACCGGAATATTCCCATCAATAATGAGTTCTAGTTTGTGGAATCCCTCTTCTATCTTCTAATTTGACCGATTATTGCAGATTGCAGAACATCAAGGATCAAGTAGCATGAAGAGGAATAACAATCTTGCATCTCTATGGAATGCTCATGCTCAGAAACAGAAAGCACAAAAGGTGTCTTCTTCCACTCCAAATCAACTAATTATTCATGATCAGCAAGTAGGACCTGAAATTCCTTGTGAGGAAGAAATACATGAGACACAAGAGATGGAAATGGAAGATCAAGAAGCAAGACCTGAAAATCCTAGTGACGAAGAAATACATGAGGAACAAGAGACAGAAGAGGGAATTTATGATGTTGATCGTCTTCCCCATGATCCTGGAAAGAGGATCCCCATCATCCAATATTCTGCCAATGAGCAAGATGCAGTGAGAAGAGGATATATTGCAAAAGGGCCATGCCAGCCAAGGACATATAATTTTCCACAGCGACAAATTGGTGGTAAGCGTCGCTTTCCGGTTAGATGGTTTGACAAGTATGACTGGCTTGAGTACAGTGTGGAAAAGGATGCTGCCTTCTGCTTTGTTTGTTATTTGTTTGCGGATACAGCTAATTATGTTGGTGGTGATGCTTTTGTGAATAGTGGGTTTAGAAAATGGAACCATCCTGCAAAACTTGACTTGCATGTTGGAAGCATTACAAGCACCCACAATGAAGCTCTTGAGAAATTTACTAATTTCATTAGGCCAAGAGCATCAATAGCAAGTACTTACATTAAGCACACCACAGAAGAAAAAGTTAAATATAAGGCGCGCTTAACCTACTCAATTAGTTGTCTGAGGTTTCTTTTGCGTCAAGGGCTATCTTGTCGGGGACATGATGAAAGTGACACATCTAGCAATATGAGGAATTTTAAGGAACTCCAAAAATGGTTGGATGAAATGTTTGAAGATGTTAGAAAGGTTACAGGACATAATGCTCCCAAGAATTGTCAGATGACTGCCCATTCCATACAAACAGATATCATTAATTGTTGTGCCAAAGAAACTAGCAAACTTATTATTGAAGATCTTAGAGATGACTACTTTTCTATACTTGCTGATGAATCTAGTGATGTTTACCAAAAGGAACAGTTAGCTCTTTGCATAAGGTATGTTGACAAAAAAGGGAGGGTTACAGAAAGATTCCTTGGTATTGTTCATGTTCAGGATACTACTTCTTCAACACTAACAGATGCAATAGTGTCTCTTCTTATGGAGCACAAATTGACATTATCTAAATGTCGTGGTCAAGGATATGATGGAGCTAGTAACATGAAGGGGGAAATCAATGGGCTGAAAACAAAAATCATGGACGAATCTCCCTCAGCATACTATATTCATTGCTTTGCGCACCAACTCCAATTGACTCTTGTTGCTGTTGCCAAACAAAATGATGACTGTGTCGCATTTTTTGATTGTGTCACAAATATTTTGAATGTTGTTGGGATTTCTTGTAGAAAGCATCACATGCTTAGAGAAGCCCAGGCACAGGAGGTTTTGGAAGCTTTAGAACAGGGGGAAATTGAAACAGGACAAGGTTTAAATCAAGAGATGGGTCTAGGTAGGCCAGGAGATACTCGATGGGGAACTCACTACAAGACTATTTCTCGTATTATTGCTATGTATCCCACACTCTAGAAAGTTCTTAGGAAGATCTCAAAAGATAAATCTCAATCTGAGCGTATAAAAGCTCAAAATTGCTTGACAATAATTGAGTCATTTGACTTTATATTCATGGCACACTTATTGCTGACCATATTTGGATATACTGATGAGTTATGCAAGGCTTTGCAAAAAGGGATTGTCGATGTTTCACCACCGATAGCCTGCCACGGGGGTACTCAGGGCAGTATGTTTGGGCTTCGGCGTATGCCGAACTCGATGGTTTACGTAAGAGACAGCCGATTTATCCTGGTTTAGGCCCTTGATCGTAGATCGAGTAATAACCTTACGTCCAGTCGGCCTTAGCCTTTGCGTTGGATTGATTGTCAAGTGTTTTGTTGTACAATTGTCCTTCTCTTAGGAGCCCTACCCTCCTTTATATAGTCAGGAGGCCAGAGTCCTAGTCGGTTTACAATGAGATTTCCTAATAGGATTACCTAATAGTTCTACTACTACGATTATATGGGAAGAATCCTAGTTGGACTAGATTTTCTTTCTACCTTGCGGGGTATCCTGTGGGTTCCGCATCGACAAGCCCCCGAGCACTTCATGGTTGAGCTCTAAAAATCTCGCTCTGCTCCTTCTAGTCTTGTTGAGTAGGAACAAAATGTCATCCGAGCGTTTTCTGGAGTGAAACCTTGTAGCGCTTCTTGGGATCTTTGGGTGGTGAGTGCTTTTTGAAGAAAAAGTGCATCCATCTGGTTGTAGCCCCCGAGCCTCTTGCTATTTGGAACAAGGAGCTGGAGGATCTTGTCTTGAAGTTGCCCTGATTGTTCGTTGAAATTTTATCAAAAAGAACTCGAACATGGCTTGTTCCGGGTTCTTTTTGCCATAATGTCTTGAAGTGGTCTGCATTGAGGAAGCCTATTGGTGACGTGCGCTTTTTCGAAGAAAAAGTGCACTCACTGAGTGTAGCCCCCGAGCCTCTTGCTATTTGGAATAAAAAGTTGGAGGGTCTTGATCCTTTATGTTGTTTGAAAATTTTGTGTTCTGAAGTAGTCCCCGAGACTTGGATTACGTCATCATCCGAGAAGTTTTGCGGTAAGCAGCCTCCGAGCTTATGTCAAAAAATTGCACTCACTGAGTATAGCCCTCGAGCCTCTTGCTTTTGTTTACAAAAGTTGGAGGGTCTCCTGCGGCCCCATGCTTTCTCCGAGTTCTTCTTTTTAGAAAAGAAGTCGGATGAAGAGTCTTGATGTGTCGTCATTGTAGTCTTGAGTTTCTTGTATTCTTGGTCCTTTGTCTTTGGTTCTGAGCCTCCGGGAATAGGTGAAAATGAAGGCCGATCTCCCTGGCTTAGTGTTGTTTAAGCTATGATGCTGGCCAAGCCCCCGAGCATATATCCGTGTTGTTTTGTTCAGGAAGAACTCGGATGCGTGGTTTTGGCGTATTCTTTGATAGTTTTGCTGTGGTCAGATGTAGTTGTATGGTGGTGGTTGAGTGTAAATGCCTTTAGTTCACGGGTTGTACTATGCTGGTATATTCTTCCGAATATGCCCGTCTTCGAGTACCGCTTCCTCTCGCCTGAGTCGTCCATTATTGTGTCCTGTCTTTTCACTGTGTCCTTTGTTAGGCCTATTTCGTTGGTACTCCTAGTCCATGTGCGCCGATCCTTTGGTCTATAAATACTGTCCCTGAGTGCTTGTTTTCATTCATTGGATATTCTGTTGAAACCTTGGTGGTCATGAACATAGTAGTTTGTGAAGTAGAGCAGCCCCTGGGCATGTTTTGTAGTTTCTGTGTGTCTTGTCGTAGATGGAGGAAGTCTTGTGATGTGGGCTTCGTTCCTTCATCCGGCAGTTCTGGGTTGATCCACGTCGCCTGTCTTGAGACCGTCCGGTGCAGATCAACACCATATCCAGCATCACATCGGTCTTGGGTAGACAGATGCCTACCGGCCTTCTATGCTCCATGTTGCCCTGCCGTGCTGTCGATTTCCGCCTTGGATGCACTGCGTCTGTCCTTTGAAGAAAACAGTGTAACTAATGGCGGTTTGTCCTTCCGAGTAGCAATTTAGGACACGTAGTCATTCCAGAGCCTAGTGGTGTCCGTGTTCCTCTTTGCTACTTTGCTTTTCGTGGTGCTGAGTTCGTTGGGTCTTATAAGATTTGTAATCTTCTATTTTTGAAGTCGCTTGTAATGTAACAAATCTTGTCTTCTGAGTTGTCTTTGACTTTTCTGTTGTGATCCCTGTCGTTCATGAGACTACCGAGTTCTTTCTTACATAACCGGGTTCTTTTGTTCCTTGTGAGGTAGCCCTTTCTTTCTTCTTTCTTTCTTCTTGGTTTGACGGGTCGTTCTTGTATCAATTTGATAATCCTACCGTGGCGTTGGACAGATAAGTCTGAAATCTGCCCGTTGGTTTTTACCGTTGTGAGGATTCGTGCCCTCCGTCGTTTTAGCTGCGTCGGTAAATGGACCGTTGCGTTCCCACACTGTGCTTTAACGGGCCTCGTGGGCCATTTGTATCACTGAGAAATCTATTTAAAGACCTTTTATCTTCCTTTCCCTTGTCGCCCAGCTCTTGCCTTTAAACCCTAGTTCTCAGAAATCCGCCGCCGTCATTGTCGCCATCACCCGAGCACCATCATTCTAGCTTCATCTTCCTTAGCGCCTTTTTTGCTTCCGCCAGTTCATGGGAAAGAAGAAAACTGCAAGCAAGTCTCAGGCGACCTTCGTGGACGAGGAGTCATCCCTGTCTTTGATTGAAAACCAGGAGTTCGTGGCCATGAGGGCAGCTCAGAAGGTTTGGCCGGCTCCAACAACAAGCGAAGACCAGCTGCGCGAGCTCGTTAGTGATGGCTTGATCCAAAGCAAAGTCATCGCTGAATGGAGAGTTCCGGGCGAGCATCGGGTTCCGGCTCCGGGTCCTGGTGAGATTGTCCTTTTTGTTTCCTTTGTCCGTGCTGGACTTTGTCTTCCTGCTTCTGCCTTCCTTCATCAGTTTCTTGGTTATTTTGGGGTTAGTCTGAACCATCTAACCCCCAATGCCATTCTCCATCTTTCTGTTTTTGTTCACCTTTGTGAAGCCTTCCTTGGGATCCCTCCTTCTCTATCTCTTTTTCGCTTGTTCTTTCGTCTAAAACCTCAACCCCGCCGTGAAGAAACCAGTGCCCTCAGCGGTTGCGGGATTCAGTTTCGCCAGGGTCTCAAAATTAAGTTTTTTGACTATGACCTGGTCGATTCTGTCAAAGATTGGCATGCCGAGTGGTTTTACGCTGCCAATTTGATCCCTTCTCTTGTCGTTCACTCCAGATCCGGTCCTATGGTGAATGACCGATGGGACAAGAAGCTTGAGTCACCTGCTGAGATTCAAGCGATCCAGCCACTCCTTGATAGGATTAGCATGTTGAAACAACAGGGATTGACCGGTTTTGGTATTGTCTCAAGCTTTCTTCGTCGCCGGGTTCAGCCCTTGAAAGAGCGGGAACATCTCGGCTTTGAGTATTCTGGGGCCGAGGATCCTTCACGCATGGTCCCAGCTCTTGAGCTGACCGGTGAGGAGGTACTCGAGCGCCTCCAGAAGATGCTGAAAGGAGTGAGCGTCATTCGTTCTGCCATCTCTGAGTTCTCAGCCATCAACCTGCCCCCAGCTGTGAGTTGTCTATCTTTTTTATTTGAGTTCTTTATGTACTCTTGCTGCATCCATTCTTGCTTAGCTTTTCCTTGTCTCGGTGTTTTATCTTTTTTCGCAGGAGCTTGGGTGGAATTTTGTCGATCCGATCCCCCTTGGTGTTCTCCCTGCCGTGGCGGAGACAGGGGATCGTCTAGCTGGTACTTCTACAATTAGTAAGTCTCAAACCTTTACAGCCCTTCCTAGGGTTTCTTTCAGATTTGTTGATGTATATGAAGAGTATGTTCCTCGTCTAGTCCCTCGCGGTCCTTGCAGTGTCCCGAAGAGGGGGCGAATGGACGGGTCTTCATCTGGCTTGCCTGTCTCCAAGAAGCCTCGCAAACCAAATACTCCCTCAGGTACTCCAGTTGTTGCTAGCATGCTCTTAGGTGAGCACATTTAATATTCTTTGTTCTTTTATTTTCATGTTTCTCTCTTGAGCCGAGTACTTTTTGTCTCCTTTTCAGCGGGTGCTCTGGTTTCGTTGGCTGAGGAAGAAGAGGATGATGAAGTCCCCCTCATCATGCGGCGGTGAGTTGTTTTTCATATTCTTGTTGCATTGAATTTCTCCTCTTTGTTTTGAATTTTAGTCTTGGACTTTTTGAAGTAATCGGAGGTCGGGTGTGAGTTCTTCCGAGGCTCCCGCGCCGACTTCTTCTGAAGCTCCGGTGTCGAGTTCTTTGGTTGCCTCTGTCCCGAGCTATACCGCTCCTCCGGTGCGGAGTTCTTCTACGGCTCCAGCCCCAGCTTCTTCTTCCGCCCCGGCTTCTTCCATGGCTCCAGCCCCGGCTTCTTCCGCGGCCCCGTTGTCTGCTGTCCCGCTCCCGTCGCCGGGTGGCGGGGACGTCTTCGCCGTCATGGTTCCCCCTGCGAGGCCTTCTCTTGGTTTCGCGAAGAAAAAAGTAGTCGGGTGAGTAAATTCTAGCTTTATCTTTTTGGCTTTTATCTTCCTTCTTCTGGTTCTTATTGGTGCTTCCTTTTATCACTTTTCAGTGTTTCGTCTTCTCTAATTTCTTCATCGACTTCTTTTCTGCCTCCCACCGTGCCAACGAGTTTTGAGCCTCGGGACTCACAACATTGTGTTGATGAAGTCACCACGGGGGCTTCAGAGCTACCTGGCGGAGTTGCGGACTTAGTCGCTCCGGAGGTAACTGTGGCCGTCGCGCCGGGTTCTTCTGAGGGTTTGGCTCCGGCTTCCCTGGAGGTCGCTTTGGTCATTCCTCCTTCGCCCCAGCCGGCCTCTCCTTCCCCTTCTCTTGTCTCCGGCGGCCCCTCCTTTTCCGGTGACGTGGTGCAACAGTTCGATGCCACTCATCGGTTATCGGAGCTGACCGTAGCCTAGGGGAGCTTGTCGACCCTCGCGACTTCTTTTGGTGAAAAGCTCCAGGTAGGTTTTACTGCCGCTCCTCTTTTGCATGCTTGTTTTTTCTTCTATCCTTACGCTTTGTTTCTCTTTGCTTCTTTTTGCTCAGTCTTTCTCTCGTGATCATTCTGGCTTCTTTTTCTCATCTAAAAATGAGAGGAAGTTGTCTTCGGAGGTGGACGCTCTGAAAGCCGATCTTGACCTTCTCTGGGTTGAGTTGGAGATGGAGCGTCAAATGCACCAAAAGGAGGAGAAAGCCCTTCGCGCCCGGGTAGTGGAGACAGGAGAAACAGAGAGATGCTGCGGTGGAGTCTGCGAAGAATGAATGCAAAGGTGCCGCGGGTTCTGCCTGTTTCTTCTTGTATTTTGACTTCTTTTTCCGCTGACTTGTTCTTGGGTGTTCTGTCTAGCTCTCCGAGTTGAGAAGCAGAAGCTCTCAGGAGAGTATTGATGAAATGAGGGCCCTTAGTCCGTTCTAGTCATAATAGAGCTGAGGAGGTAATTACTCATGCTGAGGAAGAACTCGCCCTTACTAGGCTGATTAGGCGTGGAGCTGACAGAGATCTTGTGCAGGCCCAAAAAACCATTGAAGGCTTGTCCGGGAAGCTGGCGACGGCTACCGAGAATTGGAATGCTTTGTGGAAATCTTTTCGTTCGGTAGCCGATGTCCTCCGGACTCCAGCGGATGACGGGCAATCTTGGGCGCAGTTCATTCCCCGGATTCCGACTCATTTCCAAGAGTTCGCGAAGAGGTGTGCCCAAGTATGTACCAAGAATGTGCTGGCCCAGGTCCGGGTCCTTGCTCTAGAAGCGCCTCTCTCCAAGATAGCAGAAGAAGCTGAAAGCCAAGAATATCTTGACGCCGTTGAAAGGATGGAGCCCGAGGTTGAAGATCTAGCCAGTAGGGTTGTAGATAGTCTAAATATTGATATTTCCCTTTCTGATGACAACGCCTGACTCGATTGAGCGTCCTCTTGTAATATTACACTTCTTTTTAAATGAAGATTCTTTATTTTTGTCGATGTATTCTTTGCCTGGGTGCGGTTGAAGTTACTTGACTTGCTGAGTACCTTGTCTTGTTCCCGTCTCTGCTCCGTAAGACAACTCTGTGCGTTATTCTGACGAGGCCCCTCGATTTGTCGAGTACTTTTCTTTTCTTCCTCCTTTGTGATCCGTCGAGTGCTTTGTCCGTGCTATGACTTGTTAGGATGTAGGTCTTTGCGTTAACAACCTTTCGCCTGCGCTATGTAAAACGACTTTGGTATAGAATGTTGCCTCAACAAACTTCGGCATCCGAGTGCTTTCTTGAGTGGCGCTTGTGCTTTTCTGAGGAAAAAGTATTCCTATCTGGATGTAGCCCCCGAGCCTCTTGCTTTTCAGAACGAAGTGCTGGAGGGTCTTTTGAAGTTAAAATTTCGGTCGACTCAGCCAATTTGCTTTTTGTTAGCTTTTAGCTACCCTCATCGGCGAGTTCAAGCGTTTTTTCAGCTATTTTGCTCTTGGCCGGGATGCTCAGGCATGTTTTTAGCCATTTTGCTTTTTGTTTCGGGTGTTAGCTTTTAGCTACCCTCATCGGCGGGCTCAAGTGTTTTTTCAGCTATTTTGCTCTCGGCCGGAATGCTCAGGCATGTTTTCAGCCATTTTGCTTTTTGTTTTGGGTGTTAGCTTTTAGCTACCCTCATCGGCGGGCTCAAGCGTTTTTTCAGCTATTTTGCTCTCGGCCTGAATGCTCAGGCATGTTTTCAGCCATTTTGCTTTTTGTTTCGGGTGTTAGCTTTTAGCTACCCTCATCGGCGGGCTCAAGCGTTTTTTCAGCTATTTTGCTCTCGGCCGGAATGCTCAGGCATGTTTTCAGCCATTTTGCTTTTTGTTTCAGTGAAAACAACTCGTTGGAAGTCATGACAAGACATGCTATGGATGAATATCATCTTTATTGATCATGAGTATAAACTAATACATATGTTGTTGAAGAGTATTGTCTTTCGTTGATTGTGAACGTAGGTCCCTTGTGGCTTGCATATCTGTTTTTTCTTGAGCTGTTTTTACGCGTAGAATCTTCTTAGCTGGCTGATGTGCCATGTATTGCTGACTTCTTTTCCATCTTCGGTTATTAACTTGTATGTGCCTGGTCCGGTGACTTTTGTGACAATGAACGGGCCTTCCCATGGACTGAGTAGCTTATGTCGTCCATCAGTCTTTTGTATCCTTCTTAGCACTAAGTCTCCAACTTGTAGTGATCGAGGTTGGGTACTCTTGTTGTAGTGCCGTCTTAAACCTTGTAGGTATCTGGCTGATTGGAGGGTAGCGTTTATTCTGACTTCTTCTGAGCTGTCGAGTTCTAATCTTCTTGTGTGTTCTGCTTCTCCTTCATCATATTGTTCTATTTTTGGGGATGTCCAGATCAAGTCGGCAGGTAGTACGGCCTCTGACCCGTAAACTAGGAAGAAGGGTGAGTGGCCTGTTGCTCTGCTTATTTGAGTTCGTAGCCCCCATATTACTTTCGGTAATTCTTCAATCCATTTGGACCCATAGTCCACTAGTTCTTCGTATAACCTTGGTTTTAATCCGGCTAGTATGAGTCCATTAGCCCTTTCTACTTGTCCGTTGGCTTCTGGATGTGCAACAGACGCATAGTCTATACTGAAACCACAGTCTTGTGCCCAGCTCTTGAATTCTGTAGCTGTGAAGGGGGAGCCTAGATCTGTGATGATTCGATTGGGCATGCCGAAGCGGTGCATAATGTCTTGGATGAACTCGACTGCTTTGGTTGCGCTGTATTTCGCGAGTGGTTTGTATTCAATCCACTTGGTGAACTTGTCGATTGCTACAAAGATGTACTCGAAGCCGCCTTTTGCTTTTTTCAGGGGTCCTACTTGATCTAGCCCCCAGCAG
The DNA here is from genome assembly GCF_019320115.1 of Miscanthus floridulus. Lineage (NCBI taxonomy): Eukaryota > Viridiplantae > Streptophyta > Magnoliopsida > Poales > Poaceae > Miscanthus > Miscanthus floridulus. Next base: position 138,041,267 of record NC_089581.1, on the reverse strand, counting down.
GAAAAAGGCCAAGCGGGTGGGATGCAGATAAGATTGTGAGCTGGTACATGGGCTTGTCTTGCAAACATTTGGCAACTTTTGCATTTTCTGACAAGCTCTTCTGCGTCTTTCAAAGCGGTTGGCCAGTAGAATCCGGTGCGAAATGCTTTGCCAACCAGTGTCCTTGAAGCGGCATGATTTCCACAGCAACCTGAGTGTATTTCGTCTAGGATCTCTTTACCTTCTTCAAATGAGACACATTTTAGGAGTACTCCTGATGATGCTGCTCTTCTGTAAAGTTTATCTCCTACTAGAACGTAGTTTTTGCTTCTGCGAACAACTTGGGTGGCTTCTACCTTATCTGCTGGTAATTTGTTTTCTTTGATATAGTCGATGAAAACTTGGGTCCATGAAGTGTTGATTATCAAGATCTGAACGCCTTTAGCCTGAATTTCATGTGTTGTTTCACCGGGTTGTTTGATAGAGGGAACTGATAGCTCTTCTATGAATACGCCGGGTGGAACCTTTGCTCTGTCTGATCCGAGCTTGGCAAGGACATCTGCTGCAATGTTGGAATCGCGTAGGACGTGTAAAATTTCTAATCCTTGGAAGTGTTTTTCAAGTTTCCGTATTTCAGCACAATAAGCACCCATGTTTTCTTTGGTGCAGTCCCAATCTTTGTTGACTTGGTTGATGACCACTGCTGAATCGCCGTATACGAGTAATCTTTTTATTCCGAGGGTAATCGCGACTCATAGCCCGTGGATGAGGGCTTCATATTCTGCTTCGTTATTTGTAGCTTGCCATAATATCTGAAGGACGTACTTGAGTTGTTTTCCTTCTGGAGAAATGAGGAGAACGCCTGCACCGGCCCCACCTAGTTTGAGTGATCCGTCAAAGTACATCTTCCAGTGGTCGAGGATTGTATCTGATAAGGGCTGTTGAATCTCTGTCCATTCGGCCACGAAATCGGCGAGGGCTTGAGATTTGATTGCTTTCCGTGGGGTGAAATTGATGTCAAGAGCTCCAATTTCAACTGCCCATTTGGATATGCGCCCTGTGGCGTCTTTATTGTGTAGGATGTCTCCGAGTGGAAAATCTGTCACTACGGTAATCTTGTGGCTTTCGAAATAGTGGCGAAGTTTCCGTGAGGTAATGAGTAGGGCGTAGAGTAGTTTTTGTACATGCGGGTACCGGATTTTGGATTCTGACAGTACTTCGCTGATGTAGTATACTGGACGTTGCACTTTATACACGCGTCCTTGTTCTTCTCTTTCTATGACTATTGCTGTGCTGATTACGGTAGGAGTTGCCGCGATATATAGCATCATATCTTCATCTTTCTTTGGAGGTGTCAGGATAGGTGATGAAGTGAGGTATTCTTTAAGTTTTTTGAAAGCTTCGTCGGCCTCTATTGTCCACTCGAACTTGTCTGTTTTCTTTAGTAGTTTAAAGAAAGGTAACCCTTTTTCGCCGAGTCTTGATATGAAACGGTTGAGGGCCGCCATGCATCCTGTTAGTTTCTGCACATCTTTGACACTTCTAGGTGGGCCCATTTCTGTTATAGCTCGAATTTGCTTGGTGCTGGCTTCGATCCCGCGCTGACTGACCAAAAATCCGAGTAGTTGTCCTGAGGGAACTCCAAATACACATTTATTTGGGTTCAATTTCCATCTCCATTTCTTCAAGTTTTCGAAGGTTTGCTTTAAATCTTCAATTAGAGTGTCTGGGTTCTTTGTTTTTACCACCACATCGTCCACGTATGCCTCCACATTTTCACCGATTTGATTCCCAAGGCAAGTCTGGATAGCTCTTTGGTACGTGGCACCAGCGTTCTTTAGTCCAAACGACATGGTCTTGTAGCAGTAGGCACCAAACGGGGTGATGAAAGATGTCTTGCTCTGGTCTTCTTCTTTTAGTGCGATCTGGTGATATCCTGAATAGCAATCGAGAAAAGATAATAACGCAGATCCTGCTGTCGAGTCAACTATCTGGTCAATGCGTGGTAGCCCGAACGGATCTTTTGGGCAATGTTTGTTGAGATCTGTGTAATCGACGCACATACGCCACTCGTCCGTGTTTTTCTTCTGTACAAGGACCGGGTTTGCTAGCCAATCTGGATGTAGGATCTCCTTGATGAATCCGGCTGCCATTAGTTTTGTTATTTCCTTTTTAATTGCTGCCTTCTTGTCGGGTGAGAATCGTCGTAGCCGTTGTTTTACAGGTTTGGAGCTTTTGTTAACATCGATTCTAGTGCTCAGCCAACTCCCTTGGGACTCCTGGCATGTCGGCTGGCTTCCAAGCGAAGATATCTTTGTTGTCCCGAAGAAAGTTGGTGAGCGCGAGTTCCTATTTTGCCGAGAGGTGAGCACTGATAGTTGCTGTCTTGGAGGTATCGCCTGTGCCTAAGTCGATTTGCTTGACGTCGGCTTCTTTTGGTGGTGCGATGATGCTGGGCTTTTTAGCCGGTATTTCTAATTCTTCTTGGCTTGTTTCTGCAGCGATTGCGGCTATTTCTTTTCTTCCATTGTCGGCTTGCGCTTTAGCTGCAATCTGGATCGCCTGAACGTCGCAGTCAAAAGCGCGCTTTAAATTGCTTCGAAGGGAAAGGATACCGTTGGGTCCTGGCATCTTAAGTAGTAAGTACGGGTAATGTGGTATTGCCATGAATTTGGCTAGTGCTGGACGTCCGAGGATTGCATGATATGATGAATCGAAATCGGCGACTTCAAATTTGATAAACTCTGTTCGGTAGTTTGAAGGAGTTCCAAAGGTAACAGGTAAAGTAATTTGTCCGAGTGGCATGGCTGCTTTGCCGGGTACTATTCCATAAAAAGGTGTGCTTGTTGGCGTAATCATCCCTGGCGAGTTGTAGTCCCATTTTCCTTAGAGTTTCTGAAAAGATGATGTTAAGCCCAGCTCCTCCATCGATTAGTACTTTGGTGACGGTCATACCAGCAATAGTCGGATCCAGAACCAATGGATAATGGCCTGCGTTTCCCACGCTAGTCCATTGGTCTTCTCTGGTAAATTGGATAGGATACTGTGACCAATTGAGGTATCTTGGTGTAGCCGGTTCTGCTGTCATAATGGTCCGCAGTGCTAGTTTTTCTTGATGTTTGCTTCTGCAATCCGGAGCCCCTGAGAAAATCACTGCTACCGTTCCCCTAGGTTTTTGGAATCCTTTGTCCTCGTGGTTGTCTTCTTCTCTCTTCTGATTGTCCTCTTTAGTGTTTTCCTTACTATCTTTTCTTGTGTATCGATCATTGAAAGTGTAGCAATTTCCGATAGTGTGCCTCCCACTAGGGTGCAATGGGCAACGTATGTTTTCAATGTCATCATATCTTCTTGGTTTGGGAAATTTCTTTGATTTGTCGGCCATTGCCACAGTATTGTCTGGTCTACGTTTTCTTTCTTGATGTCTGCTATTTCGTTGACTTTGCTTGTCCGGGTTGTCTTGGTTGCTTCTGTCCGGGAACCTCTCTCGCGTTTTTTCTTCTGCAGTAATCATCTTTTCTACTGTACGTCTGAATTCTTCATTGTTTCTCGGATTTTCTTTGCAGAAGTCTTGAAATTGCCATCTGGCCATGATTCCGTGAGAAAAAGCTTCAATTACTTCTCGTTCGGTTATGTCATGCACTTGAGCTCGTAGTTCGCCGAATCGTCGATAATAGTTTCTGAGACTTTCACCTCCCTTTTGCTTGAGTCCTTTTAGTTCTGCATGAGTGATTGGGTGTGTAATGATTCCTGCGAAATTCTCACAAAAAGCTCTCTGCAAATCCTCCCAATTTCTGATAGATCCTGGATTTAGTTTATCGAACCATTGGAGGGGCATGGCCTCCAGTGCCATGGGGAAGAAAAGGGCTTTGATATCGTCGTCTCCTCCGGCTAGTTCAATCGATTGTGAATATATTCTGAGCCATTGCTTTGGTTCGGTTTTGCCATCATACTTGGAGTGATTAGATGGTTTGAATTTGTGAGGTAATCGCACCAATGCGAGCCTGTTCGCGAAACAGGGGAACCTGTCGTGAGCCTTGGTTTCTTTGAATTCAGATTCGGCGCCTTCCTCTGGCCAACTGTCGTTCTGATGGGAACAATTTTGCGAGGTTGTCTGGGTAGGAACCCTGCTCCTAGTCTTCCTTAGTTGTTCAAATCGGTGGCCTTGATTATGTTCCTTCCTACTTCCTCCGTCATGGCTTCCACCCGGCCCAAGTCTTTCGAAGGCGGATTTCCTTTGATTTTGATCTTCTTGCCGGTGGGTTGTTGATCTGGCGGGTAGTCTTGATCGAGCTTTCTCTTCATGTGTTCTCGGGATTGTCGATCGGAGCAAGTCCTGGAGCTGTTCGTACTTCTCACCAGGATGCGAAGTTGCTCCGAGTTCTTCTAATGCTTCTCGAATCTTATCGTAAGGCGTATTCGCCGTGCGTCTCCCTTCGACTTCTCGTTGTGATTTTCTTTTGTCGTACTCAGCCAATTCTGACTCGTATCTGGTCCAAGCTTCCCTGCGCTGCCTAGCACGGTGTTGGCGCCCTTGCTTCAACTTGTTTTTTCTTTCTCTAGCTTGTTTCTGACTATCTGTTTCTCCGTCGTAGCCCTGGGCAAAGGGTGATATGTTGGATTCTGATTCATCTGATGATCTGACATCGGGTGCTTCCGGGGGATTTAATGGTGACCGCGGTCGTCGAACCATGAACACTTCTCGCGCATGAGTCGTTCTGTTATTGGCGTTAGTTTTCATACTGTCGGAGTCGCTGATAACTTTAGTGGATGCCTCGGTGTCGTAGATCGAGTCTCCTTCTTGGTAAGGTAAAATAGCTGTTGTTGTCGTGCCGACTAGTTGGGTTCCGCTACCTTCAGGAACGGAATCCGGCCAGTGGATGATACAGTCCTGCGATGTTATCGTTAGCACGAGGCCCTCCTGAGCTCCTGTCAGTGGTATCCCGAATCTTGGATTGAAAAATCTTTCGACCTGTCCTTGATAGGATTTTGCCATGTTGTCGAGCCCAAATGGAGAAGAACTCGACTTCTTGAGAGAATTCTGGGGGTAATCCGAGTTGTTTTGGGTTGTGCTCCGGAATCTTGCCAAAAAAGAACTCGGTTTCTTGAAAGCACTCGGATAAAACTTCGCCTTGGAGCTTGAATTCGAATCGGATACGAGTGGTCGTGAAATCCGATTTGATTCGGATACTATGAGCTGCGCGAATCTTCTGGTGAGCTGATCCATTGTAGTTGTTGGAATAGGAACTTCTTTTAGATGATCTAAATCTTCGAGGAGATGGCTTTGAAGCTTGCCGTTGTTGTCTGCCTCGCAGATCCATGAGCCGAAGATGAAAGTTGATCCCGTCGGGAAAATCATGTTGTCGAGGTCCATCGAGCTCTCGGAAGCAAAGTCGTCCGAAAGCCCCTACCTGGCGCGCCAGCTGTCGATGTTTCACCACCGATAGCCTGCCACGGGGGTACCCTGGGGCAGTATGTTCGGGCTTCGGCGTATGCCGAACTCGATGGTTTACGCAAGAGACAGTCGATTTATCCTGGTTCAGGCCCTCGATCGTAGATCGAGTAATAACCTTACGTCCAGTCGGCCTTAGCCTTTGCGTTGGATTGATTGTCAAGTGTTTTGTTGTACAATTGTCCTTCTCTCAGGAGCCCTGCCCTCCTTTATATAGTCAGGAGGCCAGAGTCCTAGTCGATTTACAATGAGATTTTCTAATAGGATTACCTAATAGTTCTACTACTACGATTATATGGGAAGAATCCTAGTTGGACTAGATCTTCTTTCTACCTTGCGGGGTATCCTGTGGGTCCCGCATCGATAGGGATCAAGACATTATTAATGCTATTGAACTTGTTGAGATGACTAAGTTCCATTTGCAAGTGTTGCGAGAGGACAATGAATGGGAAACCTTTCTGAAGGATGTCACATCTTTTTGTGTTAAACATCGAGTCAAGGTTCCTGATATGGATGGTTTTTATGTGCCTGTGGGGAGACCAAAACGTTACTTTGTGAAAGTAAAGAATCTTCATCGGTTCCATGTTGAAATGTTTCTAAGTGTCATTGATATGCAACTCCAAGAGCTCAATAGCAGATTTGATAATATATCTTGCTTATTATTTTATTATTGTTCAGCTTTTTTGTTTTTTTCCTTTCGTAATAATTTATTTTCTCCTTACTGGGGCAGGTTTGATGAAGTTAATACAGAGCTTCTTGTTTGCATGACTGCTCTAAATCCAGCTAATTCATTTGCTGCTTTTGATAAAGATAAACTTATGAAACTTGCAAAGTTTTATCATCAAGATTTTACAAGTCCAGATTTGGTCCAACTTTCTTCGCAGCTTAATATGTTTATTGTTGATGTGCGAAACGACACAAGGTTTCAACAAGTGAAGAATCTTAATGAGCTATCTATCAAACTAGTTGAGACAAAGAAGCATGATCGCTTTAAACAAGTTTATTTATTGCTGAAATTGGTCCTCATCCTTCCCGTAGCTACTGCAAGTGTTGAGAGAGTCTTTTCAGGAATGAACTATGTGAAGACCAAGCTTCGGAATAAGATGGGTGATCAATACTTAAATGATTGTTTGGTCACATTTATTGAGCGTGACTTTTTTCGACGTGTAAGTAATGAAGATATCATTAAACGCTTTCAAGCTATGGCGGAACGGCGTGTGAAGCTTTAGCTGGAAACTTGTATTAGTATATTAGAATTATGGAAAGTTGAAAACATGTAACTTATCACAACTATTTTATCATCGTTTAGTAATCTAATTATGCCGTGTCCATGTTCGTTGACTATATCGTTTTCGTCCGTACCCCCATCATTGAAATCCTACATGCGCCACTGCCCACGACCTGGCGTTCATCGACCGTGCTCAGACGGCGGCCGGCAAGTACACTACCTACAACTGTGCTGGCCTGTTCTACTAGCCCTACGGTGCGTACTGGAGTCAGGGGCGCAGGCTCTGGCAGGCCGAGCTCTTCAACGCGAGGCGGCTCACGTCGCTCGAGCACGTCCGCAGCGAGGAGGTGCGCGCCATGGTGAGAGATCTGCACGCCGCGGCGTCGTCGCCGTCATCGTCGTCGGCGACAGGTTGTTTTAGCGGCCACGTGGTGGCGCTCAAGGAGCACCTCTACATGGTGAACCTCAACGTGATCTCGCGCATATGCTGCTAGGCAAGAAGTACATCGTCGACGGATATGGCTCGCCGGCGACACCTGAGGAGTTCAGGTGGTTGATCGACGAGCATTTCTTTCTCAACGGCGTGCTCAACATCGCGGACATGATCCCGTGGCTCAGCTGCCTGGACCCGCAGGGGTACATCAAGAGGATGAAAAGGTCGGCCAAGATGTTGGACCGGTTCCTGGAGCACGTGCTGGATGAGCACAACGAGCGCCGGCGGCGAGAGGGCCAGGGTTTCGTTGCCATGGACATGATGGACGTGCTTTTGGAGCTCGCTGACGACCCCAACCTCGAGGTTCCGATCAACAGGGATAATGTGAAGGGGTTCACTCTAGTAAGCGTTACTAATTCACTCCGTGCATAATTGTTTCTGAGGCATCGGAAGAGTTGTTATTAATTACCAGCAAACATGCCTTACACTGAAGCATATATACGAAGTCATACGTCTTAAACCGGATTTGGTACCACCACTAGACATGAGTCGGTTCTAAATCGTATGAGCGGGTCTGGGTCACACAGGAGCACGGAGGATGCAGAGCTATTTTGGGAAGCAAATAAAGAAGATTGAAACAAATCTTCCGCTCTTTAATTTTGGATATAGATTAGCAAATAGACCCGTGCGTTGCAACGGAAGAAAAAATAAACATTCGTAGAAAACGACAACAAAATACTATATATCTATTTATGTTTAACCATTTTTATAAAATTTAAAAGCTATAACTTATTTATAATGACCATGACATCCCAGGCAATTATATGATAATGTCCTACTTAGCTGTATCAAAATAAAATACAATATCGATAAAAATTTCTCCCGTTCCAAAGTAAAAGAAATATTTACTTGTAAATATATATAACTTTATTTTTTATATTATTTAATTATTTGATTTGATTAATTGGACCATTGATTGATCCATTCGCACTCATGGAGTTGGAGTCAGGATTCTGTCACTGATGATTGCCTTCTGGTATCAGCTACGCTTTCGATCTTCTACAACTTCCACACACTCAAGGGCAAGCAAACACCAACAAACGGCGCTGAGCACCTAAGCTACACAAGGTTCTAATCCGGCACAGTTCTTGCTCAGGCAGTCAGGCACCGCCCAGAACCCATGGCTCCGGTTTTGACAGTCACCGACGCCACCTACATGGCTACGTCGCTGCGACGACTGGCGCGCTGCCGTCCGAGCCTACCATCAAGCTCGACACCATGGAGGCGCAGTGGGTTTTGGTTCCGCTGCTGCAACACCTCCTGCTCTTCGAGGGCGACCCATCTGCCACCCTTCGACGCCATCCTCCAGTCCCTCCCATCCTCCCTCGCCGTACCTGGCCACCCACGCCCCCCACTCGCCGGCAAGCTCCACTGCCTCGCAGACACCGGCGATGTCGCCATCTGTACGTGTTGCTCCACCGGTGGCGGCGGCGATGACGGCATCAGGTTCGTTGCCGCGGAGTGCGACGCTGACCTACGCCACCTCGTTGGCGACGAGGACCATGACGTGCTCACGTTCGAGCGCCTCGTTCCGGAGCTCGACACGAGCCTGCTGCCAGCGCCGCTGCCTGGCGTGCAGGCAACGCGTCTCGCGTGAAGCGGGGTGGCCCTTTGGGTCAGCGTGCTGATAGGATTTATAGTATCATCTAGAATTAGATCAATAGCTTAAACTTGATTTAGATAATACCTTGTCGATGTACAGTCGCGTCTATGGCACCGTCAATAAGGTGGCCACGACGTATCGGTGTAGGGGAAGTCGTACAGGCGTCCGTTAGATCGTCGACAGTAGCAGTAGTGTAGGCGTGGACCAGTGGCAACGGTGAAGACGGTGTGGACTTTCCGTCGCTTACAGCGCGTCCTTCTAGATCGGACTAGGGCTAGAAACCTCGGTGGGACGCTGACGGCTATGGTGAACCTCGTACCTTGCGCTCCGGTCCCCACCTTCCTCTTTATAGCGCTGCGCGACGGGGCTCATCAGACAGGAGAACGGCTGGACGCCCCCAACCAGGGCGCGGATCAAGGGCCCAATTGACCGTTGGGCCAACTGGTAAAGATCAATCTAACATTCTCCCCCTTGATTTCAACTTATGACTTAAACTTAACTTACTTTATCTTTTTTCCATTCCATCGTAGATCAGTGCATAGAGCGTGCCTCATCGTTCGGTCAGTTGTCATTAGATTAAACAGCTACAATACGCCTCTCTGTTTTTGAAACAGATTTTCAACTAGGCCCTTAGTATCCAGAAATCATAGATTTTCCCGTAAACCATGTAGACTATGTGTTCTCTAAACGCACTGGGTGGTTAGCCTTTGGTAAGCGCATTCGTAAGTACTTGCTTGGTACTTATATGTTCAATGCTTTTAAAACGATTCTAGATTTTCTCCTTTACAACATTAAAGATATGAAGGCACGTCGAATCGGCGGACATCTAGGGTGTCCATGTAAGTTCTTTTTATTTGGTGCGTTAGATCGAAATTTCACAGTATAGATGAGGCGCGTCACAACCGATCTTCATCCTTACATTCCGCAGTAGGTAGATGAAGCAGCTGCACTCATTAAATAAAGTACGGCTTCCTCTGATAGTAGGTGATATGCAAATGGACGATGACGTGTAGAAGATGAATGGGTGGTGCCTGGTGGGCGGCGCGCAAGCATGCATGCATACTGCTGGCCCTTGTTTGCTTTGCAGAGGTGGGCCCCACCGTCGTCGTCACACGTAAGTGCTCCTTCCTCTTTCTCTCTCTCGAGTGAATGGCAGGCGGCAGCAGCTCCGCTCCTCCCCTCCTCTTTCTCCTCTCTGCGCTCGCGCTCTCTGCCTGGCTCTTCGTCGTGACCGCCGAGAGCGCGCAACAGGCGTGGTGGCGCCGCGCCGCGCCACGGCGAGTCCGGCGTAGCGGCCACCGGCATAGGAGGCCCCCAGCGCGGGCGAGGCCTCGCTCATGCTGCCGGCGTGCGTCCTCACCTAGGGCGGGCCCCACGCAGAGGCGCGGGGGGAGCGCGCGGCGGCCGTGGTGGCACAGCGGCGTGGGCCAAGCGTGTGTCGCGGCGGCGCGGCCAGCATGGCGGGCTCCCACGCGGACGCGGACGCGACGTTGCTGCTGCGGCGTGCGGCGGGTGCCAAGCAGCTCGTGTCGGCATCGTTGCACCTGCTCTTCCGTGCCACCGTGCTCGCCACGCTCGCGCTCATCGTGCTCTTCGCCGTGCACTACCCGTCCCTACTCTCCCACTCCTTCAGCCTCTCCACGTTGCCCGCGTCCGGCTCCGGCTCCTCCTCTTCTTCCTCCTCGCTGCGGTCTCGGCACTCGCACTGGAGCCTGCTAGGCTCAGGGACATCGTCGTTGTACGGGTGGGGCGCGGCGTGGGAGCGAGAGGTGCAGCGCAGCACGAGGCCGCGGGGGGACGGGCCACTGTCCGTGGTCGTCACGAGCGCCGCGGGCTTCGTGGGCTCGCGCTGCTCGCTGGTGCTCCGCGCTCGCGGCGACAGCGTGCTCAGCCTCGACAACTTCAACGCCTACTACGACCCGTCCTTGAAGAGCGCGCGGCAGCGTCTGCTGGCGTGCCGTGGCGTGGTGGTGCATGACACCGACGTCAACGACGCCGCGCTGCTGGAGCGACTCCTGTCCGTGGTGCCGTTCACGCACGTGCGCACCTCGCGGCCTAGGCGGCCGTGCGTGACGCGATGCAGGGGCCGCAACACGGCAGCAGCAGCCCCAGCTTCAGCCCCCGGAGCCCCAGCACTGGGGCAGGCAGGCTCGCTCGCCGCTGCCGCCGCGTGAAGCGAAGCGCACCCCCACGGACGCTGACGCTAACGATGGGACCCGCGCCTGCTTTCTGGGATGTTGGGAGTGGGCCCGCCCCCTGATGGGCGCCTGCGCACCGGTGGCGAGGGGAAGCGTGAGGACGAGGAGAGCCAGCAGGCTCCACGCGAAGCAGGCCGGGCGAGCCAGCCGCCGTGCCATCTAGAGGAGGGCGCCGCCGCTCGTCTTTGCTTGTTTGCTCGCACGTCCTGTTCCAGTTCTAGGCAGGCCAGAGAGAAGGCTCAGAAAGGGACTGCAGGCGGCGGCCCGCGGAGGAGCTAGGGTTCTCTTCCTGCGTCGCCGGGATGGCGGTGGGGGACGCGCTGCGCCGGCTCTACGAGGAGGTCGGCTGGTCCTACGCCGTCTTCTAGAAGGACATCGGCGCCGCCGACCCTGTTAAGCTCCACCCCTCCTTCCTCCTATTTTTTTTCCTCTCCCAGTTTTTCTCGGATCTTAAGCTTCTCCTGCAGCTCGATTTGCGAAGAAATCCCATCCCATTTGTTTTCGGAACATTCGTATGCAACTTTTCGCTCCCCGGGTTTGGGCTTTGGAATTTTGCTGCGCATTCCGTTTTAGCTAGATTTGCATGCTAGACAAGCGAAGCGCGCATGGGGAACATTCGGATGGGCATATTCCTTGACATCCTTCCCGTTATGGGAGCTCTTTACTTCAAATGAACAAAGAACGTGTATGCACTTTTGGCGCCGCTGCAAATTTACTGGAACCTGTACCCATTGAGTTTGTGCTAATGCGTGTGAGTTCTTGGGGTGTAAAAGGGCGGGAATGCGTGAAATGCGCTTGCATTTCTGTGTAACGCTAATGTGCTGCGCATTTAGCTTCGTGATGATGTGCTTAGTGCACGAATTCAGCGGTTCTTTGCTGATTTGTGTGTCTTCGCCTCGGTGACGTGCAGGCATTTGGTGTGGGAGGACGGTTGCTGCGGCCACGCGTCATGCTCCACCGGATCTGAGGCTCCTGAAGCTGGGTGTGAGCCAGGCACCAGTGTGTGCACGCTTGTTTGGAAGGTCATGGCCTCGCAAATTCATGTCGTTGGTGAAGGGTAAGCACGAATTGTGTTTTCCTTGTTAGAATGTTCTTAGCTGCTAATAAGTGCTTCGGCGTTGTTGGAGAAGTTCAAGCTTCACTGATATATGTATGCTGTGTTTGTACTCTTCGGTACCATTGGCCGTGCTGCTTTCACTGGAAATCATCAATGGATTGTCCATGATCCTGCTACCGATGATCACAATCTCAGACCCGAGGTACGATTCCTTCTCCTTCCCTTGTGAACTGATATAAATGTAGCCCAATTTCAGTTTTTCCGTGGTCCATTTTGCTGTCACTGTATTTAAAGCGTGAGGCCAAGGGATTTATGCTACTGCAGAAGTCCTTGTGGGGTTATTTTGTCCTTGAGTATTTGTTCTACACCTTGAAACTTTGCCATGTAGTGAGTTTGGTCTATTATTCTGTGAGCAAGCTATCATTGTGATAAGCTAGCTGCGAAAGCACACAAATAGACACACGAAATAAGTGGAGACATCTTTCAAGGTGGTTTGCCCTAGAGCTGAAGTCAACCATGATGGCATTTCCCTTTCTTCATGCACGCACCATGAGGATTTCCTCAATATCTTTGGGGTCTTTCCTACTTATTGTCTAAGCAGATAAATGTTTGGTTTGTTTGGGGGATTTTAATTTGTAATACGAGCTTCTGTGATGGAACACCAAACTGATTATGTTCTTCTTACGATGATAGCTTGCCGCTGAGATGAATCATCAATTTGCAGCTAGCATTCAAGTTAGTACGATTTTTTTCCTTGCATGGTAAACAATGTTTGCTTTGGAGTTCTCAATAAGTTATTGTCTGCAGGCTGTTGCAATTATTCCTGTGTTACCACGAGGTGTACTGCAGCTAGGCTCTACAGGTGTGGTAAGATATCCATGCTTTAGCAATTGGGATTACTATATAGTATATATTGTTCTACATGTCTTGAAGTTGTTCTCTGTCATTGTTATATGGCCATGACGTACTACTTTATGACTGTGTTACATTGTTGACTGGTCAAATGTCTGTTCCCTTGATCTCTGTATATAAACCATATGGTGGTGAGATCCGAGGAGACAAAACCTTCTTGTGGACAGTAGCGAAACCCTGAAAAGAAAAACAACTTGTGATAATTGTGCTCTATTTTTGCACTTAGGATTGCTGTGAAAGAAATAAGAATTATGACATGTTAGAACTTATATGAATGCTTATTTTCTGGCAGGTAGTGGAAAATACCAACCTTGTGCTCCAGTATAAGAAGCTGTGTTCTCAGCTGAACAATCGGTCGAGTATGGCTTCATCGTCATCTGTTAAAAATGATTCGAACCGGAAAGTTCAGCCACGCCCACTATAACTGAATTTTTGTCTCCCCTTTCATTGATTATTTTTTTTGCTAGGTTCCAGTATTGTCTATTGAAGGAAATGACACAACAATCTAGGGAAGTGGGGAATGGTTGATGTTCCTCTCAGCTCAAAGCATGGTAGTTGGAACTATCATGGTCCGCTGGGTGTCAAAGTACTCTGATCCAATTATGGCAACAGGATGGGTATATTATCCACAGATGAACAATCAGTCCATGTTATGTCTTAGTTTATGTCACATGCGCCAAAGCTCTGCCATGCTATTGGTTATGTTCTTCATCACAGAGGCAGCCAAGTAGCCAACCCCTAGAGGAGAAGCTTCAAGAACCTAGGGTTTCCCACCTCCATGGCCATCGCCGCCGCTGTCGCCTAGGTGCATCCCTCGCCACCGCCGCTAGCAAGGCACACCGTGGCGTGTACTCACCTCGCCTGGACCATCGTCATGTGCTTGTTCCTCACAAGCTTGTGGCTTTTCTTCTTGGGCCTGACCGCCAAGGAAATCGGGCGTCTCGCCTGCGGTGAGGGCCGCGCTGTGGTCACCGCGACATACAAGTTCGTCTATGTAGCCGAGGTCACCCTTGTGCTCGTACTCCCCTTTGGCCTGCTAGTGGTACTGATGAAGGCCCGCGCGCAGGCGGCGGCGGGCACCGACGTTGTGGCAACGAAGGTACGGAAAGGGGATCCATTTTTTCTGGCACGGTGATGCGAATAGGATAGGTGTCATCTGAAATTGGAAAAAGCTTTTATTGCATCCGCGCAATTTTTATTCGTGATTTGCCTTTGGTTCCGGTCTAGGAGCCTGCTCTGAGGACATCCGATGGACATGCCTAGGATTTGCATAGTACTTGGGCTTCCTCAGCTTATGGTTTCATCTCTCCTCCATGCTATACTCGCGACGGCAGCTGCGCCGGTGCTGATGCTCCTTGGCTCTGAAGCCCAGGTGAGTTCCCACATCCTCCTCTTCTCTTGCTCCTCATTAGGCGTTGTAGCCCATCCCCTCTCCAGCAGACGAACGAAATTGGAATGTCAAATTGTGTTGGTTTCAGAAAGGGGACATGGAGGATAAGCAAGATTGCTTTGCTGGGGATTCTTGTTGATCGGGGGGGGGGGGGGGGGGGGGGACAACTCCATCTGCCTTCCTCACCTTTGGGAAAGAAACCTGTGCTATGGTTTGTTGCTCTATATGCTAGATTTCTGCTGCCTGTAGTTTAAGTGTTCGATTAAATGCCTATTCAAGTTGTGATCTCGACAGCCTCCATAGCCCTACTTCATACGGAGTGACATGGAGTTAGAAGGTGGCACCAAACTTAGCAAACATGGAGTGACAATGCACTGCAGTGCTTGTGGGCTACACACAACAAGAGAACTTGCCAAAAATATGCAGATCAGATAAACGTGCCTAATCCAGAAGAAGAATCAGAAGAATATGACGACCCAAGCATACTAGAGGTACATGAGGTTCAATCTTTCTTTCGAACAAGATTTTTTTGTATGGTAATTACAATGTTGATGCCTTTATTTTTTCAAGACATTATGCCACCTAAACTGAATCCAACAGTGGATCCAAGTGAAACCGCTAATACTATGGTGTTCAATCTATTACATAAGATATACTAATATTCTTTTTTATGACATTACATATCTGCTTAATTGAGTTTTTTTTTCTATAGTGTAGGACAACCTAGCACAATCAACAATGCAGCCACAGGGTCTATTACCACAATAAAATATGTTTGTAGCTGTGAAAAGGGATAACTTACCTCCACCAAGGGTTACTACAGCAATGAACATAGGTAGAGGTCGAGCTACAGGTACAAGGTCAAGAAAAAAAAGCAAAAACTATAACAGACAGGATGCATGCTGCAGCAGTGGTACAACTCGCAAAAGAGGATGGGAGGAGGGCGTGCTGGAAGAACAAGAGGAAGGGGAGGAAGAAGGGGGCGTCCTGGATGCAGAGGTGCCAGAGCAACCTCAGGAACTGCGAGAGGTTTCGAATTCTTGTTCTTCGGAAATAGAACGCAGTCTCATGTCGCACCTGAAGAATTGAGTAACAGTTAATCTGCTCCAGGAAATACATGACAAGAGGTGCTAAATCGTGGAGACTTGCATCTTCACCTATGATACTCACTTGAGCAATCTATAGTTTGATTTCAGTTAAGTGTTTATTTTTGAATTTATTTATCATTGGGATAAGGAAACAGTACCCTTGGATGTTAAACTTTGAACAAATTTATGCTATGTCATAATTTGAGACCATCTTTGAGTTACATGTCCCGAATCATGTATATCTGCTTGATACGTTTGCTGAGAAATTATTAAATTTGCAAGGCACCATCGCATTCTTCATTCAGAAGTAGTATCTGATACTAAGGTAGAGCTGCCAGCCTTGGGGAGCATGCTGCCGAGGGAGGGGATCTCCATGGCTGGTGCCTTGTGCGGGGCATCGACGACGCCCATGACGAGGTCGTCCCCATCAGGAGATAGGCAGCAGCAGTGAAAGGAAGGCCATGGCCAATGTGGAGGTGGTGCCCAACGCAAGTGAAAGGAATCGTTTTTTTTTTTTTGAGATTAAGGGAAAGGAATCGTTATGGGGCTTATCATGGCCATTCCGAAGAGAAACCTGACGGCTTGACCACATGACTTGATATGAGCCAAGCTGAATGGAAGTACGTGGCTCTGCACACGCTGCAACATGAGCTAAGTTCTGTGTACGAGTGAGCCGATGCTGCGATACGAGCCCCTCTTGTAGCATACGCACGGGAGCTGGGGTCTTTGGACCGTCTATGCACCAAAATGTTGCATCGGATTAAACATAATATTGTACTTCACATGTAACTTGCTCGAACCTTTGGGCCTTGACCCGCCGCCTGGACTCGTCTCCCCCGCGGCCGATCTCCATCCGCTCGCCGCGCCGCAGCCCGGAGAGGAGACTGCGCTCGGTCGAGCACCACCTGGGGCCCAGCGTCCTCGCGACCATCTCCGGCACGGCGTCCGCCCTCTGCAGCCCCGGAGTCCCTGCGACCATCTCCGGCACGGCGTCCGCCCTCTGAAGCTCCGGTGTCCCTGCGACCGTCGCTGCTGTCCTACTTCGCCACTCGCCACTTTGGCCGGCGACGAGCACCACCAGGACACTAGGTATTCCCTCCCCTTGGTCCTCCCTTCCTGCTGTGCGAAGCCGTGCGCCCAAACCTTAACGTAATTCATAGGTAAAAATCGTGCGCCCAAACCCTAACATACTATTCGTAATCGGATCTGAATCTAATTACAGGTGTATATGCATGTATTATGCCTACTAACTTCGATTGCTTTGCAAAAATTATTGGATGTACATGTGTACACCCATGTCCTTTACCGGGTCCGCCCCTGCACCTTGGAAAGAATTGGGTTATTTTTTTTTCATCCGGTAGAGGTTTCTTGTCGTTTATTTTCGCAATTATAATCTTGGATCCTTGGATTTGTGCCCAGTACATCCAGTTCTTGAAGGAGAAACCTATATAGACCACAAAAGAGGAAGGCAACTGTTCTGGAAAGGACGGTGTGGAGTTCTTGATTTTTTTTTCTATTCCCTCATGCATTCAAAGAAAAGATCCAGGGCGTCGGCGAGGATGCCGAGCTGGTACGTGCAGTCGACGCCCGGGGGTGTGGGTCCACGTAGATGAGCTAGTTGGCGCCTTGGCGGCGTGCTCCACCGCCTCCGCGGCGCCGGCCATGTCAGCGGCGGCGGTGGCAGATGCCGTTGCAACGGCGAGGAGGAGGAAGACGAGGGGTACGGTGGCCGCCGCCGAATGCTTCATGGCAGGATGCGCGCGCGGTAGCAGGTTTGTTCAGCGAGCTGGCCGGCCACCAAGACGATCGATGGATCTGGGCGATATGCAGCCGCTGCACCTCCTCCAAAAATCACTGTTCACCTAAACGGCCATTTAGCCCTCTTAAACACCGTGTAAACGCTACACGGTGGTGCTCCGTTTCTATTTAATCGTCCGTTTACCCCGTTTAATTGTACGTTTACCCCGTTTAATGGACTGTTTAGCCCGAATAATGGCTAAACGGTAGGTGACCGACTGTTTACCGTTTAGCGTTTAGGAAAACATTGCCAAAAATAGGAACCCAACGAAGATAATCTGCCAAATTTTAAAGATATATATGAATGCAGAATATATAGCATACTTCTTCTACTTTGATGATTACATGCATGCTTGTAAATTCACATGTCTCTCATCTGTAGTAAGTATTACAAGGAGAAAAATGAACGTATTTTACATGCACATGCCATGTTTGATTCAAAAGAACAGCAGATGCGTGTCATGCCTATAACTGATAAAAGGGCAGACCCAGTGTGGGAGGCTCCCACATGAGTGGGGTCTGGGGAAGGGAAAAACCATGCCTATAGCTGAGCTTAAAAAAATTATATACACTGATGTACTACCTTTATGTGTTGCATGCCTATAATCTTATTTACAAGTGGCTGCAATACTACACCACGAACGTTCTCATTATCTGCTTATGATGTTGTTTATCTAGCCTACTACTAGTAAAGGGCGTAGGGCGTACCCAGTGCAGAGAGCTCCCGCTCTGTGCGGGGTCTAGGGAAGGGTGTTAGTGGCAAGCCTTACCCTCGCCTGTGCAATGCGAGGAGACCACGACTCGAACCCGGGACCTTCCGGTCACAGGCGGTAAGACTCTACCGCTTGCACCAGGCCCGCCCTTCATCTAGCCTACTACTAGTATGTAACAAATTATCTAATCCAGAACCTGCTGTTTTTTCTATGGTTTTCTAGACAACAAATCTTGGTCAATCTTTTTTCTTCAAAGCACTTAATCGACTAGACAACCAGAGCAAGTGTTGAAGAAAAATTGCAAGGGTAATTGTGTGCAAATATTTCCTTCTATCATTTATGCAATGTTATAGATGATGGGTTGTTGCTACAATATGTTGATTTGAGGTTACAACTTATTTTACTGATGATGGGTTTAAGTAGCTATGTCTTTTTTTTCCACACCGGTAAAACCGAATTTCATTACCATGGCAACGAAATTACAGATAGTATCAGTTTAGTGACCGTAACACATAACCACAACTGCAAATCTTATCCATGCAAATGATCACAGAGGGAACATGGGCATGGACACAAACTACCGCTACTACCAGTAACTAGGCAACAAACTAGCTGTCCAAAAGATACCCTACGAGATTAACTGGGGTTCCAAACACGGGAGTTTCACCCACAGCAGCGCACAAGCTGCGATTGATACAACTCTAGCTTAACCGGCATAAGGGACCAGCTGCTTTTCATCTTTATTACGCGACTGCATATCCTGCTTGTGGAAGAAGAGAGCCGCCATCTTCACTGCTTCAGCTCCCTGGACGACCTGCTGCTCCAAGTCACCGTTCAACAAACCTGCCCAATATATATGAGAAAGGAGCAAATCATACACACAATCTCAGTAGGAGATTTTACATGTTTGTATAAGTAGCTATGGCTGTCTAATTACTTTCTCATCCTGCAGCATATATGTTTGAGATGCAAATGACTTGCATTGCGTACTGATGCAGTAGATCAGGAATTGTGTATAACTTTAGATCAATTAGTTTGATAAACTAGTTGACATTTGTTAATAGATCAGTTGCCCTTGCTGCTGCTTCATTTTAATTAATCATATATGGTTTCTTTCTTGCACATGTGATGGCCAGCTTGTGCTTGTGCTCAGCTAAAGCAGCAGCATGCATATGCATGGCCAGGAATAGTTCCATCTCTGCTCAAAATATATTTGCAGTGATACACATCAGCATGTCATTTCAGAATGCTATGCTTGTCAAGGCATTTTTTGTTTACGTCACCACACAAGCTAATAGATTCTTGGGAACTTGTAGGTTTCCTATTTCAATACTGGTTTTCCTGTTTTCCTCAATTTGTGCAGGTTTCTTTTTCACTGTTACTAGATTCTAGCACTTACAAACCTGCTCAAAATACTACTAGTATGTAATTAATTATCTAATCCAAAATCTGCTGTTTTTTCTCTGGTTTTCTAGGCAACAAATCTCGGTTAATCTTATTTCTTCAAAGCACTCGACTAGGCAATCCGATCAAGTGTTGAAGAAAAATCGCAAAGGTAATTGTGTACAAATATCTCCATCTTATAGATGATGGGTTGTTGCTACAATATGTTGATCTGAGCTTGCAACTTTTGTCTAATTATTGTCTCATCCTGCAGTATATATGTTAATGCAGTAGATTCAGAATTATGTATAACTTTAGATGAATTAGTTTGATAAACTAGTTGACATTTATTAATTAGTTATCGAAACAAATTTTGTTCTTACACCATTCATGTGAAATATGGTGTAGATGGATGCAAATCAACTGCGAAGGTCTTTAATTATTAGAGCAGTTCTGCTGCTACATTTTATTATATCCTAATAGTAAGGAGGATAAGAATGAAAAGGACAAGAATCTCGTATTCCCCAATGAGTGATATGGAAGCAAGCAGAGATGATTACCTTTCTAATATCTATCATAAAGACGATATGAGTTGTTTGCGCATGCTGAGAATGAGGAGAGCACCATTCTTTTTGCTATGTGATACACTGAAACAAAAGAGGGCTTCTTTCTGGTACTATCCAATGTTGCGTCGAGGAACAAGTAGCAATGTTCCTTCACACATGTGGCCACAATGAGAGGAATACTGCAATATCCAAAAACTTCAAGAGATCGGGAGAGCCGTTACTTTAAGTCAGTACTACGTGCTATAGGTGAACTTCGTGATGACCTTATTAGGCCTCCATCTCTTGAAACCCCAGCCAAAATGCTTGAAAATCCCTGGTGGTATCCTTACTTTGAGGTATGATCTTGGTACACTGTGGTAATGTTTTTGAGTTGTCTATATGGATGTCCATTTGACCATATTTTTTAATTGAAAAATCATGATGTAGAATTGTATTGGAGCAATAGATGGTACTCACATACGAGCTAGTGTCCTCAAGTCCCGTGAGGCGGCTTTCCGGGGCAGAAAGAGTTCTACAACCCAAAATGTGTTGGCTGCCGTAGACTTTGACCTTCGCTTTACATACGTGTTGGCTGGTTGGGAGGGTTCCGTGTATGTGTTGGCTAGTAGCTGATGGCAATAGGGTGGCCAAAGGCTTCAAGAACTCCCACTACAATCGGTGTGCTAAAGTGGTGAATAAAAGATTTCATGTGAATTTTAATGGTAGTCAAATTTCCAATCACCTTAAGACTTGGAGAACTCGCTGGAACACCATTGTGACCCTCAACAAACTCAGCTCAGCACATTTTATTAATGATGAAACTGGAACTATAATGCTAGATGAGGAGAACTACTTGGCTCGTGTCCAGGTGTGTATTATCAGCCCACACTCCTTTCCCTCAATAGTCACTATCACACCAAAATCAGAAACGTTGTTATTAAAGAAACATCAGAAACGGTCACTGAAAGTAGCAGCCTCTTGTGTCCAGGTGTGTATTATCTAGCTCCAGTCATGCATGTATGCAAGTTTTTGCATATTTGTCTTGTGCCTGTGCGGACGGTCACTGAAACTAGGAGCCTCTTGACGTTCCCAAAAAAGAAATAGAGCCTTTTGTTATTATTACTCCATAGACCATACAAACTGGAATGCCATTCAGTCGTTCACCCTTTGTTTTTGTTTATATCTTTGTGTGGTTCCAATTCTTTTCTGGTTGCTGGTTTGGTAAAATAGCAGCCCTTGTTCACATCTACAACAACAACAACAACAAAGCCTTTTAGTCCCAAGCAAGTTGGGGTAGGCTAGAGTTGAAACCCAACATGAGCCCCTAGTCACGGTTCGAGGGTTGGGGTTGGCGTGAAGCGAGGCAGTAGGGTCTTAGTAGGAGAGGACTTGATCCTCAACAACAGGCGAGGAAGGGAATCGTAGGGCAGGAGATTAGAATCCTCGGAGGCGGTCCCTGCCGGAGCGAAGACGCGGTTGCCCCGGTCGCCACTCATATTGGGGTCATGTCGTTGCCTCCCGTCGCAAGCGAGGGAGCTCGAGGCCACGACCAGCATGATTGTGAACCCCCTTCCAGCGAGTGGTAGATCCGTGGGCGAGGGAAGCGAGAAGGGAGGTGCGGGAGATTTGGGAGAACAGAACACTTGTGCAAGCCAAGGGGAGCGGAGAGGTGGGAGGAGGGAGAGGTAGGAGGCAGTGACCGAGGTGCACGCGTGCAGATGTCGGCGCGCCGCGTCGGAGATGGAGGGGCTCCTGGCAGGCGAAGTGGTGGTGACTGGTGAGCCTAGGAGGGGGAGAGGAGGGTGTTTGGAAATGGCGAGGGAGGGAGTAGAGACAGTTTGCGGTCGCTAGAGGTAGAGGGATTGGGGAGAGCGAAATGGGGAAATTGCATCGAGCTGCTTTGCTGTATGCATTTGAGTTCTTTTTGCACTCGTAGTCGGAGGAGAGGAGGTTGCGATTTTTAGCCCATGGGTTGGGTCGTGACTGTACCTTGCTCGGGAACCCATCCAGTTAGAGGAGAGGAGGATGCGATTTTTAGCCCATGGGTTGGGCCGTGACTGGGCGAAAAATCGCATCCTCCTCTCCTCCGACTGCGAGTGCAAAAAGCCTTCGTGGGCTCTCAGGGCAAGGTACGCTCACGGCCCAACCCATAGGCTAAAAATCGCATCCTCCTCTCCTCCGACTGCGAGTGCAAAAAGAACCCGAACGCGTACAACATAGTAGCTCGATGCGATTTCCCCATTTCTCTTTTCCCCTTCCCTCTACCTCTAACGACTGTGACCTGTCTCTCCTCCCTCCCTTGCCATTTCCCAACACCCTCCCCTCCCCTCCTTCTAGTCGCACCACCACTCCGCCAGTCACCCTCCATCTCTGGTGTGGCGCGCCGACGTTTGCACGCACGTGCCTCGGTCACTCGCTCCTCTCCCTACTCCCACCTCTCCGCTCCCCTTGGCGCGCACTAGTGTTCTGTTCCCTCCAATCTCCTGCGCCTCCCTTCCCGCTTTTCCTGCCTGCGGATCTACCACTCACCGGAGGGGGGTTCGTAATCACGCTGGTCGTGGCTTCGATCTCCCTCGCTTCCTTACGGGAGGAAACAACACGACCTCGATTCGAGTGGCAACCGGTGGAACCGCGTCTTTGTTCCGGCGGGGGCATCTCCGGGGACTCCACTCTCTGGCCCCGCGATTCCCTTCCTCGCCTGCTGCTGAGGATCAAGTCCTCTCCTAGTAAGACCCTACTGCCTCGCTTCACGCCCACCCCAACCCTCGGTTGTGTGCCGTGGCGTGGGATACCCAAATTCATGGTTGCTTGTTTGTTTAGGACCGCAACTGGTTTTTGTTCAAGACAATTGAGGTTCGCATTATGGGGATAAGGATAATGCATTTTTTTCCTACTTGCTTTGCAAGGCAGCGCTACTGATATCTTCTGTTACTGCTGCGGCGTATTTTTTGTAGGAAGCATTGTGCTGTGCATTTTAGCTTCTAGCAGTTACAACCGAGTTTGTTGGCACCTGCTTTAGGCTTGTGCTTTAAGTAGTTGTGCTTAGATTCTTGGAATTCAAATGGCATCCTAACCTATCTTGCCGTGTCTCCTTATAGAGCGTTACATGGAAGTCCCTAAATGACATACCCTGTTAGAATAACGTATTGCTAAAAATTACTCCTTCAAAATATAGCTGCTGTTGGATTTTGAAATAGTATGCCAGTCAATGCTATTAGATATCATTGTTTTGATTCCGAGTGTGTTGTGTAAGGGCTCTTACCCCTTTTTTCTTAATATAATCATACGCAGCTCTCCTGCGTTTTTGAGAAAAAAATGCTATTGGATATCGTTAGGATTAGGCAGATTCATCCTTGGGACATTCTCACCACACTAGAAGATACTAGGGATAGCTCAATGCTTAAATCATGGTAATCAATTAAGGACCACCAGGTTTTTCTTCTGGCATGTTGAAAAGCACCAAAGCTCCAACTTGTTCTATAATATATTATACTCATTTCTGGTCTCGTTCAACATGTTACATAGCCCCAGAATAATATTGCATCTTTAATGTTTAGTAGCATTGATATACACTCCATGCTGCTTGTATCTTTGGTCTGTCCATGCTGAAACTGAACTCAAAGTTCACTGAAAATAAAATTACTTAGGACAGTATGATGGATTAGGGTCCAAATGAAATGAGAATTTTTTTTAGCATCATGTCATCACCTTCTGCAGGAATTATGAAGTTTATTATGAAAAAGCATCCTTTAATTTGTATTTTGGGAATAATGGGGCATCATATATATATTGAGTGCTTGAGCCACATGGTTGTCCTAATTCTTAAATAAAAAAATGGAGATGGTTTGCAATAGCATCCACCTGTTCTAGATTTTTTGAGCTATTGATGAAAGGAAAGTGCTTATTGCTTCAGTGACCATAAATAGGATAGGATGTGTGAATTTTCATGGTTCAACAATATTCAAAGCCTTCCAAGCATGGGTATCTTCCCCTTTTGATGTTTTAACTTATACATAGCCATCTACTGATTGTTAGTCCTGAGAATTAATGCGTCAAATATTATACTACTTACCATGAAATACACACCCCCCCCCCCCCCCCCAACACACACACCTGACCATTAAGATGCATAACAATAACAATTTCCAAATAATGTTTAGAAATGGTTGGCGATAATGTGAAACAAGCCAAACATTGACAATATAATACTTCAAAGGTTTTATTGTACCAATCTTTGTGGACGATGCGATATTCATATGCTGTTAATAGAGGTTTCTGTTTTGAGTTGCCTGGCAGAGACCCTAGCCATAAAGAAAAGGTATTTACTTGAGCAGATAAGCTGAGATAGTGAGATCAAAGCAGAAAAGTTCTTCCTTTAATGAACATGGTTGCACCAGAGGACATTTTTTCCTTCGTGTCCCCCCATGGGTGACATCACTGCAGCCAACCTTGGCGCTGTCATGGTTTCCAGTTTTCCACCACTCTAGGATGGGCTGTTGCAGCTCTGTGTCCTAGTGGTGTTGGAAGAAGTAACACCATACCTTTGTAGGGCTCTTGACAACTAATTGTTATTGTTATCGTAACAATGGTGAAGTTAGAGGTTTATTTTCCATAATGCAATGAATGCTGAGTGTTAAGAGTATATTTGGTAGTTCGGGATATTGTAACACGGTACTGCCATCTGTATCGGGGAGACGTCTTGACCAAGTCTTGTAGTCTATTTATATCACTATAGGGCTCAATGTGATGCCTCCAATGCATTATACACAGTCCTTCCTGCTTTCACACTAAATCCTTGTGCTATTGGCTTGTAAACTATTTCTCAATGTTAAAAAAAAATCTAAGATATTTGTACATGTAGGCACATACCATCCTACATTGCAATGATTAGAAGAT
Source organism: Miscanthus floridulus (assembly GCF_019320115.1). Lineage (NCBI taxonomy): Eukaryota > Viridiplantae > Streptophyta > Magnoliopsida > Poales > Poaceae > Miscanthus > Miscanthus floridulus. Next base: position 138,016,536 of record NC_089581.1, on the reverse strand, counting down.
GTGATGGTGGTTTAATTTTTGAGAATTTGTATCAATCTCGAGGCATACATGATTATGGTGATTGTACATGTACGGGAATAGTCTTGTACTCAAATTATTCTATTGACTTTCTCCTTTTCTTTGTTACTGAAGAGCTCAGCAATAAAGTCCAGTGAATTGTGTTTTCAGGTAGTATTAGTGAATAGTGATTTTGAATGGCTTCGGCAAGAAAAGTAAGAAACACGAATAAGCGTTATGCCAAAATCAATGAAGATTGGCAGGATAAAGATACAACAAGTGTACCTAAAAGTAAAGTGCGAGTAAGTACATGTGAAAATCAACATTTTTTCTTCTCACATGCATATTTTTCTTCATTTTTCTTATTCTGCAAAGGATGTAACTTATTTCTCTGTGATTATATGACATGGTAGTATTCTGTGGACTATCAGTTCATAGTTTTTTTTCTAGTCTTATGTTTTCAAGGAAAAATGTGGTTTCAAGCATGGTTTTGGGTGCTGCCATTGATTTAAGTAGTTAGCAGTACCTTCGCTTTGTCATTGATCACTGATAAAAGAAAAACTCATTTGCAGAAGAAAAAGTTATCAGACATGCTTGGGTCTCAGTGGAGCAAAGATGAGCTCGAGCGCTTCTATGGTGCCTACAGAAAATATGGAAAAGATTGGAGAAAGGTCTGTTTTTAATCTTTTATAGACAACTGATACAAGGGAAATGCATCAATATGAGTTGCACTTTCCTACATTCAATATGTTAACCTGAGAAAGTTAATTTATCTACTCTGATACCTATTTCAGTTTAATGATTTTTCATTTCACTTTTTAGGTTGGTGGTGCTATCCGTGATAGAACATCTGACATGGTGAAGGCTCTTTACAATATGAATAAGGTAAATATTGGGCTGGTCATGTTATACACCTGCTCCCATTCCATTTAATAACCTAAATTTCTATAGACCAGTTCAATGGATCAAGGTAGCAATGGTTCGTTTGCTTGGTCTTATATTTTTCTGCCAAATTCACAACTATATTCCTATATACGCTTTATTGTGCTAAATTTATTATGTGGCATATCCAGGCATATTTATCTCTTCCGGAGGGAACAGCAACTGCTGCTGGATTAATTGCAATGATGACCGATCACTACAATATTCTGGTGAGACTATATTTAAGTGGTCAAACACTATAGGGGTTACTATTTCCATATATTCTTCAATTCTTTTCTGTAATATATGAAAAATCGTGTGAATAGACATTTTTCTCCTTATCTGTGTGCATCTTTGTGATCATGGGATTAAGAGTAATAACGTTAGCACTGCCTCAAAAACAGTTGTTTTGCTTCTTATTATATGCAAAATTAGTAATTAGTTCTGCATCACACAAATGCGATCTATTTGTTGCACATGAGTAAATGAATCGAATTGCCTTGCTGGGATCAACTCCTTATGTGATGGGGTAAGTGATTTCAGCAGCTGTGAATTTCATTTCAGAATAATGCTATATGCATCAGTTACATTTATTGAAAATACTCACAAGGAAATCTGTAATGGACTGTAGGATGGAAGTAACAGTGATCGAGAAAGCAATGATTCCCCAAAAGATTCTAGGAGGCTACAGAAGCATGGTCGTGCAAAACTTCAATCTGTGTCTAAGACATCAGATACGCATTATACTGATCTGTTGCAACCTCAGCCTGCTTCATCGAGCTATGGATGCCTTTCTTTGTTGAAGAAAAAACGTTCTGGAGGTAATTTGACATATTCCTATGTACATATGCCTGGTCTTTGTAACAGGACAGGAGTGATGTTTTGTACAACTAGGAAAACATACAAAATCTTTGATATTATATTACCTGGCTATGTGGGAATCTGAGATATACAGAATTGTATGGAACAATGGTTTGGTTCCACAAATGCAATATTATGGGAGCTAGTTCTAGCACGCCAATGAAAATCAGTGTTTTTTTCCCCTCTTGTGTCACTCACCTCGTAGTCAACTTTGAAATGCTTTGGTTGCTATAACTTGGAGTACGCAATTTACTTCGCTCAGAAGAATGCAGGTCCTATTCAATACCAGAATGCAGATAAAACAATTGTGGATTCTATTTAGTTTGTTATGCTCAGCCTGTTAGTCATTTTGGCACTAGGCTTTTAGGCAGCAAAGTATCAGTCAATTGACATCTTGACTGCACAAGCATCTATCTTGAGTTTGGATTTACAATAGTATGGAGTTAGTAGTACCCTAAATCTATGGCTATGCTTCCTATCCTGTTTTTGAAGCCAGTAATATGAATATCTTTTGATGATCATAAATCTGATATAAGACCCTTCAGATAACAATCTGGATGCTAGCTATGATTCTGCCAAGTATCAATCATGCAGATAGCATAATCTTCTATAGTCTTGCGAGATCTCTTTTTGATTTGGTATTACTATTTACTAGGCATTCGAACCATGTCTAATTTTCTTGTTCTTGAACATATCATCTATTTTTTTAATACCGTGAAGTTATTGTCCTTAAATTAATTCTGCAACTTATTCTAGAGCACAAAAAACCAGCTGATTCCTTAATCTGGCTAGTCTTGGTGTCAATATAGTCCCTCTGCACTTTCTTTTTGCAATGAGATTTGTGTCTCTTTCAGCAAATTGAATTTTATCACAATTTCATTTTGTTTTCTTCTTAACCAAGGACCAAGGACACTTGTTTTGCCTCCCTTTTCGTGCCTGTAAAACCTATTCATGTTTGCACCTGATTTATGTGGTTGCATTATCTTCCTTCAATATCAAGAACTTATAATTGCTTGTAAACATGAGCTTTTTACTTAACTGAAGTTAAGAAGTACTTGCTTTTCATCGAATGAATCACCTAGTGCTGCCTTAACATTTTTTTTAAAAAGAGATGATACAACTTTGCTTTCCTCAAATCTTGATAATGGGTTGATGTCTTGAAATCTTTCTAGACCTATTTGTAGGGAACAGGCCACGTGCTGTTGGGAAAAGGACTCCAAGAGTACCTGTTGCAAGCATGTACCATCGAGATGACAGGAGTGCATCAAATAGACAAGCTAAACCTGATGCTAACAATGGTGATGATGAAGGAGCTCATGTAGCTGCGCTTGCTCTGGCGGAGGTATATCAAAGAGGAGGCTCACCTCAGGTTTCCCATACACCTCGGAGATCTGGTGATCATATGTTCCTGTCTCCTGCTAAAAGTAGTGACAAAAAAGTAAGAAACTAGAATTATATGCCTCCACCCATTTTTATCAGTCACTCATTTAGTAAAGTAATTGCATGATCAAGATACCTGTATGGCACTTGCAGAATGCTGATTCAGAGATGGGAAGCTCAAAGCTGCATGGATTTCAGTTGGATGCTGATTACCCTGAAGGTAGCTTGGGAAGTAGGGAAGCCGAGACTGGCGATTATACCAAAGGTGCATCCTATTTGATAGCTAACAAAGGATCTCCATCTAGCAAGCCTCAGAAGAAAGTCAAGAGGCTTCAAAAGAGGAGAAAAAAAGCTGTACGCAAAACGGGTGATCAGTTTGAGGATGATAGAGAGGCTTGTAGTGGTACTGAAGAAGGGTGTAGCATGAAAAAGGCAAAAGAGGAACCAGAGCTGGAGACATTGGGAAGCAAAACTGCATGGCCATGTAGCACATCAAATAAAAGAAGTCGCCAACTCTTTTTTGATGGTATGTTTTCTGTAATTCAGCACTGAAATATCAAAATGACAATACATGTCAGCATTCTCTTTTGTCATGTATGAATTGAAATTGAGCAATGAATTTGTTTAATTTCTTTTCATTGACTGTACTGCACAATATTTTCTCGATTCGTGGAATAGAAATACAAAGAACTAAAGCAAATGTGCCCTATATTATGGAATGAGAATTCCCTTCTAGTGTGAAATGAAAGTTTCAGTGAACAAGCATTTAAAAAGTGTAGGGATACTTCCAATCTGTGGGATGGAGAGAGGAAACCTGTTTTGAGTCATCTTTGTCACGTTCCAAATTCTTTTTAGGATATTGTTTGTCTTATGTGTGTATTGCACTATCATATATAACCCAGGAAACATAAATAGAACTATACATTTTTGTCAGGTATCATACTGATTTTTTCCTGCCATAAATATGTCCCTAAGTGTTTTTTTAGTTTAGTCATTTGGTTTTGGTATACACTCATATGCTCTAATACTTTAGTGTGATGCTTATTTAGTTTTAGGATGATCTGTTGGTTCTTGCTTTCTTTACACATATACAGTAGCTAACCATCAAACCGCCCTTGTTTTGCAGATGAAAGATCAGCTCTAGATGCATTACATACTTTAGCTGATCTATCTGTGAATATCCTACAACCATCTCCAGTTGTTGAATCTGGTTAGTCTTATCTTATACTATATTCAGTTTGTGTTATATTTTAAATACTACGTTCAGTTTGTGCGTTTAAATTCATCTGCCGCTCTTCTGACTAATTTGCATAGAGTTTTGGAATGTTTATACTTTATAGACATATTCAGAGGGATTAAACTTGGTGACTATGCAGTATTTTATCTTTCTTGAATAGCTGGATGGATGGAGTTGCATCAATCAATGCAGCCCCCCCCCCCCCCCCCCCCCCCCCCCCCCCCTCCCACCCTCCCTCCCACAGTCCACACAGACACCCACAAAAAAAGGGAGGTAGGCCCAATTTGGATGGAATATTAACCAGCATCCACATGGTTTGTTCGGACATATAGATGGCCTGTATCCAGGGCAAATATGGATCAGAACCATCTGTCACATCCCCCTGTCCTTCAAATGTTCGCAGTCTGATAATTTAATGGCCACATTTCTGGAATTTTGTACTGTCCCTCAACAAAAGTATCAACTCAATTGATGTCACAAAACATATTGAGCCTAATATACACCATGATGTTCCTTAACTCCATGCATAGTGATGAATATTTTGTGTTGTAATAAGCATAAGCATTGCATGGGAAATCCCACAAAAAATACATAAAAAGTGTGTTGCAAAATTAGCAGCCATCAATATTTTTTAACGATTTTGTTCACCTTTTTTAGTGGTGAAGGAGAATAGAATTGGTGGGATATTGGTTGATGTATTGCATTGGGCCTCATGGGCTGATTATATAGAGTACATAGGACTAACACCCCACGTGGGTAGACAATGTGGTACTATTCCTATTTACTCTAACAAGAGGTGGCTCATCTACTGCTTAGCAGGCACCACACTGCAGCTTGCCTTTCCCTTTTTATGACATTGCTTCTATTAATTATAGTGTTATTAATGGTGCCCCTAATGAATTTTCAGAATCATCAGCACAGATTAAGGATGAAAACAAAGACAATGATTCTGATGGAAAGCCTGGTATACCTGCAGCAGCTGTATCGGTGTATGAGCAGAAAGATAACTCCAAAAGTACATCAAAGAAACTCAAAAGGCAGTCAGAAATGGCAAGCACTGATATGGTTACTAGGAAAAAAGGCAAACTTGCTAAAGATACTAATCATGATGGGAGCATCACTTCTGAAGTAAAGCAGCAAGCTTGTACATGTGGTGTGAAAACAGAAAAAAAGAAGAAATCTTCCATGGGAAAGGTACTTCAACAATTATATATGTTCAACATTTTCTGCAGTAGTGCTTGCGCGATAGTTGAAGGATATAAATTATGTAGTCAAGTTTATAAACTGCAGATAGTATTTTAGGGGATTGGTTTTAGTGTAGTCTATATGCTGGTATTGATTTCTGTATTCTCATATGGTAATTCAATTAGTATTTTAACCATTGCATCTTCGACCTTCGACAATGCCTTTCCATTGGTGAATATGGTGGTCAGGACGGTGATTGGAGAAGTATCCATCTGGTGTGCTGCCAGGGCTAGGGATGTCAGAAACCTGGTCTTGGGATTAGTCTAGTATTTTTTTGCCTTCCCCAGTTTCCATAGTACTAGTGGTTGTCTCTCTCCTGTCCGTGGCATGATTGTTCTAATTAACTAGCGTGTTTGTGTTGTGTTTTAGGTGCTCTGTTACCCTTTTTTTCCCCTGTTTTTGAAATGACATGCCCATGCCATTTGAGAAAAAAAAATTCTACAAGTACTCACAATTTATGTTTGTGGTTGTGTACTATGTGATTTATGTCTTTCTTATATCAAACTAATGTGGATATTTATATAAAATTTGCACACACAGCTTGAAGTATTGGCAGGGCCACAATATCGGCTCTCACTGTGAAAGCACCACTACTGTGTAGTGGCTGCTAGATTCCAAAATGCTATTTTTTTCTTCATACGCAAGAGAACTGCATTTTGCATTAGAAAGAGAATGAAGTTTGTTACATCTGCTCTCGCAGTCGCAGTTTTAGGTTACATACGCCCTTTTTTAATCATGAATGACCATAGCCTACTAGTTACCCTCTACTGGCTCCTAATGTGATGTGGAATTTTAGAGGCCCAACCTTTCGGTGAGATGAGATGCCTTCCAATTGTGAGGGTGACTCACACGTTCCAGGCTACTGACCAAGAGGTTCCAATAGCCTAGCAACCGCTGAACCAACCCTTGAGATGTTATCAGCCTAGCCAAAACCAAGCTGACCTGACCACTAGGATCTGTTCCTGCAAGAAATGGAAGAAAACCAGCAAGAACAAGGTGCAAGCAATCTGAAATTGCAAGTATGTAGTGAAATATTAAGATGGGGCTTTGAGTAGAGGTTGGTCTGTTGGTCTAACCGACACAAGAGACAACACAAGCAGTAGTTTCCAAAGGAACTGAACTAAAACAAAACCCAACTCTTACATATGGAGGTACCCCTCCTTTTATAGCCAAAATGGCTGCTGCTACAGTGCATGCTACTACAATGTATTGGCAACAGCTAATTCTATTACTACTGTTAATATGGAGGCTGTTCCATGAATCTGGACAGCTAACAAGTAACAAACAAATAGTTTAGCCTACTATACTCTAGCTGGCTGCAAGTGGTGACTGCCTGTGGACAGCCACAAATACAGCACAAAATATCAGCTCAAATATCTTTGTCTTCAACACCAAGGTTCCTGATTAGGAGCACATTTCGATCTCTCTTGTGTAAAATTTGTGAACTGCTGGCCTAGCTTCAAGTGGTGGAATGGATGGTACTATAGCTGTAGGTGGTGTGGTTGTATCTGAAGAAGTGATTTCCTCATCATCCTCCCCTTCTTAGAATGGAGTCGTCCTCGACTCAAGTTCATCTTCATTTCCCATGTATGGCTTTAAATCTGAAACATTAAAGGTGGGACTAGCCCCAAAATCTGTAAGCAGATCCAGTTTATAAGCATATCATTTATCCTCTCTAGTATACGAAAAGGACCATCAGCTCTAGGCATTAACTTTGATTTTCTTAAGTTTGGGAACCTATCCTTTCGCAAATGTAGCCAAACTAGATCTCCAGGTTCAAATGTGATTTCCTTTCTACCTTGACTACCTGTAATTTTATACTTTTCATTCATGTTTGTTTGCTTTAGTAATTTCATGCATTTTCAAGATCAAATCAATTGGTAGCATCAAAGTTTACCTTCTCTGAAGACGGTAGAGGCAATAAATCAATTGGTGCACGAGGCATAAAACCATAAACAACTTGAAAAGGACACATCTTGGTTGTACAATGTACTGAACGATTATAAGCAAATTCTACGTGAGGCAAACATTGCTCCCACATTTTCAAATTCTTCTTTAGAATAGCTCTAAGCATGGTTGATAGAGTACTGATTAACAACTTCAGTTTGGCCATCTGTTTGGGGATGACATGTAGTAGAAAATAGTAACTTTGTCCCCAATTTAGCCCAAAGTGTCCTCCAGAAATGACTCAAAAATTTTGTATCACGATCAGAGACTATTGTATTAGGGACTCCATGTAAGCGAATTATTTCCCTAAAGAATAAATCAGCAATATGTATAGCATCATCACTTTTATGACAAGGTATGAAGTGTGCCATTTTAGAGAACCTATCCACGACAACAAAAATGCTATCCCTCTTCTCTTTGTCCTAGGCAGTCCTAGAACAAAATCCATTGAGATATCCTCCCAAGGAGCACTAGGAATAGGTAGAGGCATGTATAAACCATGTGGGTTAAGATGTGACTTATCTTTTTGACAAGTGGTGCAGCGTGCCACATAGCGCTCGACATCACGTCTCATCTTTGGCCAATAGAAATGGCCGCTTAGCACATCTTCTGTCTTCTTCACACCAAAATGTCCCATTTGTCCACCTCCATGGGCCTCCTGTAACAGCAAAAGACGGACAGAGCTAGCTGAAATGCATAGCTTGTTAGCACGAAATAAAAGTCCATCACTCACAATGTACTTATTCCAGCCCTTTCCTTCCTTGCAGTGCAACATTATTTCTTTAAAATCAGTATCATGCTCATATAGCTCTTTGATAGTTTCCAAACCAAATATTTTATAATCAAGTTGAGATAACATGGTATAACGTCTAGACAATGCATCAACAATGATATTTTCCTTTCCTTTTTTGTGTTTTATGATATAAGGAAAAGATTCAATAAATTCCACCCATTTTGCATGTCTACGATTTAGTTTGTTTTGGCTTCTAATATGTTTGAGAGACTCATGATTGGAATGAATCACAAATTCCTTCGGCCACAAATAATGTTGCCAGGTCTCTAGGGTGCGAACTAAGGCATATAATTCTTTATCATAAGTAGAATAATTTAGATTAGGTCCACTTAATTTCTCACTGAAATAGGTAACAGGCTTACCATCTTGAATTAATACACCTCCAATGCCTATCCCACTAGCATCACATTCGAGTTCAAAAGGTTTACCAAAATCAGGAAGTTGGAGTAGGGGAGCATTGGTGAGTTTCTCTTTGAGGAGGTTGAAGGCATTCTCCTGTGCTGGCCCCCAATGGAAGGAAGCTTCTTTCTTTGTCAACTCATTCAATGGTGCGGCGATGGCACTGAATTCTTGGACAAAACGTCTATAAAATCCGGCAAGTCCAAGAAAGCTCCGTACTTGTGTGATTGTGTTTGGAGTCGGCCAACTCTTGATGGCATCAATCTTGGCTGCATCAACTTCAATTCCCTGCGGGGCCACAACATAGCCAAGAAACGATACTCGATCTGTGCAAAATGTACACTTTTCGAGGTTACCAAACAAACGCGCATCTCTTAAAGCATTAAAAACAGCACGTAAATGCTCAAGATGTTCAGAAAGTGACTTACTATAAATCAAGATATCATCAAAGTATACTACCACGAATTTTTCCAATGAAAGCACGTAGAACTTCGTTCATCAACCGCATAAATATACTAGGTGCATTAGTTAAACCAAAAGGCATGACTAACCACTCATATAAGCCAAATTTAGTTTTAAAAGCTGTTTTCCATTCATCTCCTAATTTCATTCTGATTTGGTGATAACCACTACGCAAGTCAACTTTGGAGAACATTTTAGAACCACTTAATTCATCAAGCATATCATCTAACCTAGGAATAGGGTGACGATATCTAATTGTGATATTATTAATAGCCCTACAATCAACACACATACGCCATGATCCATCTTTTTTTGGAACCAAAATAACCGGAACAGCACAAGGACTAAGGCTTTCACGTATATACCCTTTGTCAAGCAAGTCCTGCACTTGACGTGCAATCTCCTTCGTCTCCTTAGGATTGGTCCTATATGGTGCACGATTGGGTAGGGAAGCACCTGGTATTAGATCAATTTGATGTTCAATTCCTCGGATTGGTGGCAGCCCAGGTGGTATTTCCTTTGGAAACACATCTCCATACTCCTGCAAAAGGTCAGCAACAGCAGGAGGCATAGGAAGAGGCATATCCTCATATGAAAATAATGCTTCTTTGAACATTATAGCAAAGCAAACAGAATTACTTGTTGTCATCTCAATAATTTCAGATTTTGTAGCTAGTAAAACAGGACTTTTCAACATAATTCCATCTTTCTTAGCATTAGGTTCTTTCTTATTATTTGAAGCAAGTTCCTTAGCTATAACTTGATTTTCATTTTTGCTAGTTTCCTTGTTCTCTCTATTAGCTCTTTCTATTTCATCTTTTAGAATAGGTTCAGGAGAGAAGGGCGGGCCTGGTGCAAGCGGTAGAGTCTTACCGCCTGTGACCGGAAGGTCCCGGGTTTGAGTCGCGGTCTCCTCGCATTGCACAGGCGAGGGTAAGGCTTGCCACTGACACCCTTCCCCAGACCCCGCACAGAGCGGGAGCTCTTTGCATTGGGTACGCCCTTTTTTAAGTAGCTTCAGGAGACATAGACAGCAAAGTAATTTTCTTCCCTTTAAACATGAGCGTGTACTGATTGGTTCTACCATGATGCAAGGTCTCTCTATCATGTTGCCATGGTCTTCCTAATAACAAAGAGCATGCTTGCATTGGAACCACATCACAATCAGCATAATCATGATATGAACCAAGTGAAAATTGTATCCTCACAATATGAGTTACCATCAGTTTATCACAACTGTTGAACCATTGAATATAGTAGGGCCTAGGATGTTGTTTTGTGGTTAAGCCAAGCTTCTCAACCATGTCCATGCTTGCCAAGTTGTTACAGCTTCCGCCATCAATGATCACCCGACATGATCGGTTGTTGATGACAAATTTAGTTTGGAACAGATTGTGGCGTTGGCTCTGTTCAGCTTGTTCCATTTGCACGCTAAGCACACGCTATACAATGAGACTCAAATACTTATCTGCTGATTCAGCACCATACTGCTCTTTCTCTTCCTCTTCCTCATTATCTTAATGATTACCTACAGGGTCAGTTGCAAGCATAGTATATTCTTCCTCAATATCACTAGCTGACGTGAACTCACCATTGTCATTGATTAGAAGAGCTCGCTTGCTAGGACAGTCCCGCATCATGTGTCCATAGCCCTTACAGCGATGGCATTGTGTATCTCGTGATCTTCCTGATGAATTAACTGAAGAGGAACTTGGGGCAGGGGCTGGTGCTGGGCTCTTGTTTGCCTCAGGTGCACGTGTAGGTGTAGTAGAGGAAGTAGGCTGCACACGGTTGTTGGAGAAGCTTGGTGCAGGTGTGCGGCTGGAGGAAGTTGCGGACGTCTTTGCTTGCCTTTGATTTGGCCAACCTGTAGAAATAACCCTAGAAGGGCCCCTTGTCCTTTGCCGGTCCTGTACTTCTCTTTCAGCTTTACAAGCAAGGTGAAATAAACGAGTGATAGAATTATATTCTTTATAATCAAGTATGGTCTGAATTTCCCTGTTAAGCCCCCCAAAAAATCTAGCCATCTTAGCTTCCGGTGTTTCTTCTAACCCACAACGTAGCATACCAATTTGCAATTCCTGATAATATTCTTCTACAGTGTTTTTACCTTGTTTCAAGCATTGCAATTTATTTAATAAATCACGAGAATAATATAATATGAAGGTACAAAACGGGCTCTCATAACTCTCTTCATACCCTCCCAGGTAGTAGGAACATCCCTATTTGTACGGCAGTATTCTTGCCACCAAATAGATGCAAAATCAGTAAACTCACTAGTGGCAGCTCTAATTCTTTTATTATCAGGGATATCATAACACTCAAATTTCTGTTCTATGGCCATTTCCCAAGTGAGATATGCATCAGGATCATATTTACCAGCAAAAAGAGGTATTGAAAATTTTATTTTCAGTAGAGGATCATCACGGTCTCGTACCTCTCGGCGGCGGTGGTGGCGTCGATGCGCATGGTCACTATTTGTATTAACCACATCATCTAGTTCAGTATCTGCAGCGTAGTCATCAATAGCAGCAGTAGCACGAGATGTTGTGGCAGAAGATAATTGTGCTTGTTCAAGCTGCACTATGCGAGAGTGGAGGGCTGTGATGATTGTGCTGGTGCTGTTCAAAGCCTCTCTGGTCTTGTTCACCACTTTTGTGATGTTTTCAGTATGTTCATTTAGCAAGCGTGCCAAGTAATCCCTGGTTGCTTGTGTCTTTGGTGCGAGGGGTTCGGCTTTCTCACCTTGTTCACCTGCCATTGTTAGCAGCAAACAACAAACAATACAACAAGATTATATGTGCCTACCAACGACTAGGATATGGAAAGTGGAAATTCAAAGGCACTCACACTCAAACTCTTACCAAGTACTTAGAGGTTCTTACCAAAATCAGCAGGTGGTGCAACTGGCAGCTGGGTCAGCCTCCAACGATCTTTAGGGTTGAGTTCAGCCAATGCAAGCTTATGTTACCTGAATGGCCAGTAGAGAGTGTAGCTAGGACAGGTTTATTTATGTAGCAAGGATTAGACAAAATCAAATCAGTAGGTGCTAAATTGAAAATCTGCCCAAAGTCCTAGTCAACATTGCTGGCCCTATAGAAGACTAAAAGCTGGTTAACAAGCTTAGAAAACAAGGGATGGAAAAGAGCTGCAAGCCTGCAACAAGGCTACCACTTATGTTTTTTTTTTCCAGAAGTGCAACTCAATCACAGGCTATAACTAATTTAGTTTTGGCAAGGAAACCAAAAGTAGAACAACAAAACAAGTGCACACTTGCTGTTATTCAAATGGTCTAGCATTAGAACAATCCAGACAGAATATGACTCCTCTCTTTCTTTTTTTTCTTTCTTTTTTTAACTCTAGTGCTGTATTTACTGCAGCCTAGCACTTGCAGCTGGACAGCTATCTCTCAGCTGCTAAGGTTGCCAAAGACAAATTTACTTTCTCTTCTTTCTTTTTCAAGATAGATCTCAACTAGAAGCTTTAAGCAAGAACTATGACCAGCAACTTAACATATGACAATGCAACCCAGAGATTCAACAAAGCATAGACTGAAAAGAGATTGCAAACTGGCTCAAACTGGTTTGGATAGGGCGTGGCAAACTCTCTCTGTTTTTTTTTGGATTATAGGTAAAAGAACACTACAACTACTAAAAACTCAGTCTCACCGATTAACCATTGCTCCGATACCAGTTGATGTGGAATTTTAGAGGCCCAACCTTTCGGTGAGATGAGATGCCTTCCAATTGTGAGGGTGACTCACACGTTCTAGGCTACTGACCATGAGGTTCCAATAGCCTAGCAACTGCTAAACCAACCCTTGAGATGTTATCAGCCTAGCCAAAACCAAGCTGACCTGACCACTAGGGTCTGTTCCTGCAAGAAATGGAAGAAAACCAGTAAGAACAAGGTGCAAACAATCTGAAATTGCAAGTATGTAGTAAAATATTAAGATGGGGCTTTGAGTAGAGGTTGGTCTGTTGGTCTAACCGACACAAGAGACAACACAAGCAGTAGTTTCCAAAGGAACTGAACTAAAACAAAACCCAACTCTTACATATGGAGGTACCCCTCCTTTTATAGCCAAAATGGCTGCTGCTACAGTGCATGCTACTATAATGTACTGGCAACAGCTAATTCTATTACTACTGTTAATATGGAGGCTGTTCCATAAATCTGGACAGCTAACAAGTAACAAACAAATAGTTTAGCCTACTATACTCTAGCTGGCTGCAAGTGGTGACTGCCTGTGGACAGCCACAAATACAGCACAAAATATCAGCTCAAATATCTTTATCTTCAACACCAAGGTTCCTGATTTGGAGCACATTTCGATCTCTTCTTGTGTAAAATTTGTGAATTGCTGGCCTAGCTTCAGGTGGTGGAATGGATGGTACTATAGCTGTAGGTAGTGTGGTTGTATCTGTAGAAGTGATGTCCTCATCATAATGCCACCAGACCGTTAGCACTGGCATATGTGTATCTCTATCATTCACTGCTCGTAGGAGTCACTGGGCAGATGGAGAGCCATTGTTTAAAACGATGTCATTACATTGCTTACAGAGCATCCGGGCACCAAGGATGACTAGGGTGTTGAACCCCTTATGCAAGCCCCCCCAACCTGTACTCCCCTCTGCCCTGTGCCACCATTGGGCAAAGACCATGTCCTCAGGACTCAGCGTGAGCTCCTGCAGGCGGAACCTGCTGAAGGGTGCCACAACTCTCCGGCGCGTCATCTTGGTCACACAAGGGGCAACAGGCCGCGTGTGGTAGTCCATGTTTAGCCGGCCTGTCTGCCCTCCAACACCTGTTCAAAATTACTAGCCATGCTCCACAGGAGGAAAAAAATTGTATGCGCTCGTGCTGCACAGGATCAGCCTTGCGACACTGCCCGTGCGCACGATGCGTGTTCTCTTGCCGAATCGGAGGAGTATTTCCGGGAATACCGTGCTAGTAGGTTACGCGAGTCGCAGGCGGGCTGCCAAGAGCTTGAGAAAAAAAAACACAGCACGGAAGGATATGCATCCAAATTAGCACGAAGATTAACAAGTAGACGGCGTATAGACGGTGCTGTACGGGAGGCGGATTGCGGCACGAGCGCATAGAATTTTTTCCCCCACAGGAAGAATTTGTAGCACACAGGCACCCACGACTTCTGCAGTCTCTTTGCTGGTTCGAAGCCATTGTAAAACACCAAAAATTCCCCCGGGCTGCTGTGGCGCCAGTGAAGCTCCACCTCTTGCAGAAGGTCCCTGACGTCAAGGTATCTAGAGAGTGCTTCGGTATAGCGCAATCATGTTGGATGCCAGGTCCGACAGATGCTGACTGTACAGCCACAGGTCCTTACAAAACAACAAAATGCTATTTTAAACTGCTATATTGTATATGTAGTGCCTTGAACCACTACTGCTGTTCCGTCTTCTACCACCGCTATTTAGTTTCTTGCCATAGTTCGTTTATGGTGCATAACTTCAACTCTATGTGCAGATTTTGAAAGATGAAAAGAATATGCCAAAAGATGTCGAGAAGACTGAGGTAACTAATCCTTTCTATTGCTGTCTTCTCATTATTGCTCCTGATAAACTTTTTCATGGGGGTTCAGTTTCAACTTTCCAACTGATCTGATTCTTTCCTCTTTGCATTCAATTCTTATGCATTTATGCTTATTTGTTTCAAGAACCACCGCTCTATAATTAATTTGTGTATCTTAGTTTCCTAATTTTTTTTGTGTATCATAGGACCACTCTGTAATTTTCATGGGACAGCCTCCCCCCTAGCCTTGTGCTTACTAGAGATGGGCTGGTGATATACTGATTTCGTCCATTTCTCAAACCCTCACAAACTTGTGGAATGCATTTCTCAACTAAATCTGGACAAGAGTATATTTTTGCTTATAGTGGTTAGTGATGTAGTCAACCTTAACCTATTTAGTTTGATTGGATGACTATTAGTTTTAAAGGCTTGGTTTGGCTATACCAAATCTGCTCTGAAGGTGTAAATATCATTTGTTGTTGCATATGCTGAATAAGTGTGTAGGCTAGATCACATATGTGTTTTGATTTGTAGACAGCCTGCTAAGTATAAGCTTTTGAGAGTTCTGTCCATAGCTTCTTGCTATGCAGCTGTTTGTCATAATTTTCATATTCTTATAAAAAGTATAATCCTTTCTTTTTTCTGTTGGATATTGTTGTTTTGCTGTAAAGGCCTGATATCTTGAGAAACCATCCATATTTACTTGATTGATGTTGCAATTTCATATTGTTTACACTCAAACGATGTTTCTTTTCTCCAACACGCAGGAGAGCTGCATATCATTATATTAGAAAGAAAAAGGGGATGTTCTTTGGTTATATCAGAACATTTTAGTGCATTACTTCATTATACACCATTGTATTGTACGGAGTACTAGTCTTCACTGAATAACTCTCTAGTTCTTTGGTTTTCTCAAATTGTCACCCGTCCATGCACGATCAAGTTTTACCCTCCTACATACCTCCTTATGCTTGCTGGGACGCAACATAATTATTTCCTGTTATATCTGTATATTATAGGTTTCTCCTGAAGAAGAGAAGGCGTCTTCTAACAAAAGTAAGGATACTCATATTAGTCTAATTTTGAAACAAAACAAGTTCAGAGTACAGGGATGTTCTAGGGCACATGCTAATTTTGTGAATGTAGCCATGGATATCGCAGAGACAACTACACAAGTTGCAACAACACCGCAAGCTGACTTGATGGCAAAGGGTAAAAGCCGCCGTAAATTAGGCATTCAGAAATCACTAACTCAAGAATGTAAACCTGCCGAGGGCGCTGGCGATTCTGGAAGTGATAAATTGTCTTACTCCCTAAGTAATATTATTGATCTCAAGGTATTGCTTTCTATCTTGTTTAGTGTACTGGTCGTTGTGTTTCATTACTTGGCATGGGTGAAAAGTCATTTACTTTACTCTAACCTAATGCAGGACAAACTCTCTCATTGCTTATCATCACGTTTGCTCCGTAGATGGTGCATGTTTGAGTGGTTCTATAGTGCAATTGATTACCCGTGGTTTGCAAAGAGTGAATTTGTTGAGTATTTGAACCATGTCAAGCTAGGTCATGTTCCAAGACTGACTCGTGTCGAGTGGGGTGTCATACGAAGGTTCGTAATCTTCAACTATTTTGTTAGGTTTAGTTGTATTTGTCCCCTAAGTGTAATGTTTTTGCAGTTCTCTTGGAAAGCCCCGTCGATTGTCGAAGCAGTTTTTGCACGAAGAGAGAGAGAAGCTTGCTCAGTATCGTGATTCAGTCAGACAGCATTATACTGAACTTCGATCTGGCGTTAGAGAAGGTCTACCAACGGATCTTGCACGACCTCTAGCAGTTGGGCAGCGTGTTATAGCCTGCCATCCTAGAACAAGGGAACTTCATGATGGGAATGTTCTGACTGTCGATCATAATCAGTGCCGGGTTCAGTTTGATCGACCTGAACTGGGTGTTGAGCTTGTAAAGGTAATCAGCTACTATCTCACTTATGTTTTGACCATTTTATTGGGAGTTTCACTTAATGTCTTTTGACTTCAATGCTTTCAGCTTATTTGTGATTACCACTCCAGATATCACCATGACTTGTAATAACTCCACTGTCCTATCTGGACATGCTCCATTGCTTGCCTAGAGCCTATAGAACACTGGGAATGAATAAAAGGGTTCCTAGTCTCATCTCTTTTGGCCCTTTTTAGCCTTGGAGCCTTTTTAGCGATTACATCGCCAGAGAAGAGCGTGCCCTTGGTCCTCTGACCTGTACCCACAAATGCACATGAATGTCATGTTTCTGAACTTAGACTCTGAGAGAGTGATTTTCTGTATGTTTGTTCCTTGTGTTTCCCTTGTTATATCACGTATACTTCAACCAAGTGTCCTTGGTTTTACTGTCTTCTTTGGTTGCTGTGCATATTGTGGAATCTAGTTTATTGCATAGGATTTTTTCTACATCGGCAGTAATACATTGTGCATCCAAAATGATGGAAGAAAAGTGCACTGTAATATCCACCACAAATGCTAAACCATGACATTCCTTTTTTGGTTGGGAATAATTTGCCTCAATGTGATCCATGCAGTCCATTATCCTCTAATATATTGTTTGTGTTCCTTGTACAGTTGTACTCGTTTCCTTTATGCTTATATTTTGCAACACAACTAGGGAAATGCTTGTGGAAGATTATCTACCTCTCTATGAACAATGTTTCAGCTTCACTCAAATATAAATAACAAATATTAATCCAATGATGAAACTCTTGAAAGAGTTGGCGTGTCAAATATGGTTTACTGAAATGAACTTGTTTTGCAGGATATTGACTGCATGCCCCTACATCCTCTGGAAAATTTTCCTGAATCTCTCAGACAGCAAAACATCATCAATGGATATTACAGCCACTTATCAGAAGCAAAATATGAGGATCAGATGAAAGACTTGGCTAGCGGAGGTGCAGCGAGATCCACATCGAATTTGAATGGTGCAGATGCAACCTTCCCTTCTGGTCATCCGATGAGTACCTTAATGAAGCAAGCCAAGGTAGCATGTTTGATGTGGAAGCTATTTGCCTTTCTATAGTCAATGTTGAATAAGCTAACTGCATTCCTTTTGGGATTTGTGCAATAGGGTGACTCTAATTTATTCTATTGCACAGGCCAAAGCGACAGTTAATGAGGTTGCAGTTGCAACACAACAGTCAATGTACAATCAACCACGCACACTTTCGCAGATACAGGAAAGAGAAGCTGATATAAGAGCTCTTGGTGAGCTATCACGTGCTCTTGATAAAAAGGCAAGTGCAACAAGGCTTGTGCCTTATTTTCATCCCTCTCTCTCTCTCCCTCCTTCCCTCCCTCCCTCACTCTCTCACTCTCTCACTCATCCATTACAACAAGTTCCAGCTTCTGGTTGATATAAGCAAATACTAGCATGTTGGCAACCGGCCTCCATGCACTGGTGAGCAACCAGTTCACCCTCTCTCTCACACACACAACACTTGGCTAGAGGTAGAAGGAGTTGAGCACAGAACACAGCACACACAAGTGCAGCAACTCCCCTTTCTATTGCATCATATGGGGTATAGGAATTTACCAACTACACCAGGTATACTAGTACCTGGGCTGAGATCAGCCTCCAACTACTCTACATGGCTGAGGTAAGCCATGACTAAGTGGCCTATTGCCATACCTACAGCAGTAAGGTGGGAGAGGGAAAGGATAGGAAGGAATTGACCCAATGCCAACTCCCTGCAGCAAAACAATCAAAGGATGCAGCAGATTATCTTACATAGCAAATAGCAAAACAACTCTTTTAGCACAAAGCACAAACTCATACCATGACTAGCACTTAATCTTGACTAGTTGTGATCTAGACGGTCTGATCGTGTGCCCAGTAAGGTGGGAGAGGGGAAGGATAGGAAGGAATTGACTCAATGCCAACTCCCTGCAGCAAAACAATCAAAGGATGCAGCAGATTATCTTACATAGCAAAAAGCAAAACAACTCTTTTAGCACAGAGCACAAACTCATACCATGACTAGCACTTAATCTTGACTAGTTGTCATCTAGAGGGTCTGATCGTGTGCCCATGCTGTCTAGACGCTAGACTTGAGGGCCTTGACTAGTGTCAAGATGTAGTCTAGACATGAACAGTGGACAGTTGAAATGGGCTACTGGTCATAGTCTCAGAGAGTATAAAGTATAAAATGGGGATAATCCACTCGTCCTGTTTGAAAGATGAGTTCCTTTTAGTTCCCAGATCAGGATATGGCTACAGAGTACTGTAATTGTTGTAAAGATCATTGCTTGTCTGCTGTTTGTATGTTGCCACCAGACATGTTGGCCATTCTTATAATGATTTGTTGAGTATATACGTATTTAAATTTCACATTATTCAAGTGATTTACGATGAACTATGAATCTTTTTGTAGGAAGCTTTGCTGGTGGAGTTGAGGCACATGAATGAAGAAGTGTCTGGAAAGCAGAGGGATGGGGAAATTATTAGAGACTTGGAGCATTTCAGGAAGCAATACGCTATGGTGCTTGTGCAGCTAAGAGATTCGAATGATCAAGTAACCTTCCCCAGTTCAAGTATCACTTTAATAACTTTGGTTTTACCTACTTAGGTGAATGATACTATACTTTTTCCTACTCAGGTGGCTGCAGCTTTGCTTTCGCTTCGTCAACGCAATACATATCATGGGAATCCAGGGCAGTCTAAATCCATGGAAAATGGCATAGCCCTTCGCTGGAGCATCAGATCCGTATAACCTTTTCAGTTATATTAATCCAGAGTCTGATTCTCAAGTGATCGAAGTTATCGAGACTTCAAAGTGCAGGGCAAGAATGATGGTTGATGTTGCTATCCAGGTCTGTTGGCCAGAATTATTTGTATTCTTTTCTGTATCATATCAGGCTATCTGACCTAGGGTTCCTCATGGTTCTGATTTACTTATCTATTTATATAATTTGAATTATTGTCTCTACATTTTGAACTGAATGAGCATTGCTTTCCATGTTTCTTTCTGAGGCGAACAATAAAATTTTGAATTTAAGATTTGAATTGACAGGAAATCAATAAACTTACTCAGTAGTGAGTGCTCGCTACTCAGCAATTCCTACTTACTGGAATATAAATTACCTGTCTAATAAATACTAAATGCTGAGTTCATGATCGAAGTAATAGAACCTTGGACCCTTTTTACCCAATCAGTTCTGTTTGAATTTTCTTTAAGTTAATCATGAACTTGTTATGACTTCAAATTGGACATTTCCTTTTGAGATGCACTGTCAGCTTGTTGGGGCCAGCTTCCATGTGTCAAACTCTTGTTTGTTATGTCTATTGTCTGATTAGAGGGTTCATATAGTTTTAGAATTTCTCTGTTTGGTTGAAGCATTACCTATTTTATTCTATGGATCCATTTTTGGTGCTACTTACATCTAAGAATTTTCTTCCCTTCCTCGCATTTTAAACTTATTTTGTTTAAATGCACTTGTGATTTTCCCCTTTTACCAGGCTATGTGCAAAGTGAGTGAAGGGGAGAATGCTTTTGCAAAAATAGGGGAAGCACTAGATCACTTGAATACCCACGGTACTGGCTCTGGTTTAAGTATACTTGGCATAAGACGGATACCTCCTGAATCAGGACAGTCAAATGCATCTTATCATGATAATTGCACAACTGCCCCTGCAGCAAACAGCAGTTCAAAGTTGCCTAACGGCTGTGATTCGGAAGCTCAATTTCCCAAAGAGTTGATATCATCCTGCGTAGCTATGATGCTTATGATAAAGGTTAATCATCCAAGCTCCACATGTTATTTACACTTACATTCCAACCCCCCCTGTGCCTAGTGGTCTAAAGCTTCCATCTGTTGCATTCACCAGAACTGCACGGATAAGCAGTATCACCCTGCTGAAGTCGCGCACATCCTCGATTCAGCACTGTCAAGCGTACAACCGTGCAGCTCCCAGAACATCCCGATCTTCAGAGACATCGAAATGTGCATGGGCATCATCAAGAACCAAATGCTGGCGTTGATACCCACTCCAAGTGGCTAAGCTCCACTCCTGCCGCGGGTATCCTAGGCTCGGCATTCCTTAGGCTATTAGCTAATATATGTACTTTGGAAATGAAAAACCGGATACCTGTATGTGGTGTGCAATATTCCTTTTTTGTTCTTTTCATTTTTTGTTGTCTGTTTGTACAAGTCGTGTATTATTATTTATTATGAAATATGCTCGTGTGTTGCAACGGAAAAAAAAAATCTCTTGTCATTGAGATGTTATCTTGTGTGTCACTTGTAGGTATTTGATACATAGAAGAGATTGATATGGTTATTGTTTTCTATAAAATCTCAATCAACAATTATAAGTCAAAGGAAATAAGAATCTTACCATGTACTAAAAGATCTAGACGTGTATATAATAATAATTATAATATAATAATAATGCTTAAGAATACACTGGTTGTTTCAAGTGAAGAGATAATTCTAAAAAGTACTTAAACACTACCCACTATCAAGCCGGAAGCATATTGACGTACCATTTGTTTCGGTAATTTGAGAGTTTAATACGAATATAAAGGCATTGGGTTTGGAATCGATATAGAAATATCTAAAGAAATATATAGCTCACTTGGTTTGGTGAAGTCATCCGTCGCAAAAAAGAACATTTGGTTAATGTTTAGGGAGGGATTTTTGTGCAAATTCGTACAATCCAGAATTTTTTTTAAGCTCCAATACAGAATTTTCTATGCATTCGTTCATCGTACTATCCCTTGCTAGCACCGCAAATGCTCCTTTCCTTGGGTCCAAAAAAGCTCCTTTCCTCTTCCTCATACAAGCGTGCCCGGCGGCAGCGGTGCATGGCATGAAGAAAGACAGCGGCGGCGTGCGGGGCGAGGACTGGCTGCAGCAGATGGCTGGGTGATGACCGGCGACTGCTCGTGGTGGCTAGCTAGTTGAGATCCGACGGCAGCTGCTCGTGAGCCCTGCGGCTGTGGCTTGCGGCTCGCCGGGCGTGGACAGGTGGCGGCGACGACTCACAGGCCAAGGAATGATAGCGTCAGCTTGCGAGCCATGCGGCGGCACAACAAAGGAGCGGTGTGGACGACGACGATAGGGGAGCACGGCCAAGGACGACGGATAGCTACACCCTGAGGGCATGGCCACCCATGGCGGGCTCGTGGCCATGGTCAGAGCACAGCCATGTCCGCTGATCGGGCGCGGTGCAACTGGCTAGTGCACGATTTCATGATTGTTGTGTTTTTTTTCTTGATTCGCTTGGATCAATTGATTGTGTGATGAATTTGATTGTTTGGTGGGATGTTTTTTTCCCTTTGGTTTGATTTGTACTTGGATTGGATTTTCAAGGTGGTAAGAGTCCGATTTGGAGAAACAACGAAAACAATTCGTAAATGTGCTAAAAAAAAGATGGTTGCATGATTGCCGAAGCCGAGTCACTTTAGGATTATTAGGTTGGACAAAAATTTAGGGTGGTAAGAAATTTTGCCTCTTTAGTATTACTAGCAAATATGCCCGTACGTTGCAACAGAAAAACTATTAAATATATTAATTGGAAAAAACGACTAGTGAATAGTACATGTATATTTATGTTTTACCCCCCTTAAAATTTTAAAGTTTTCTCGTTGCAAAACACAAAAGTATCTAGACATAAATATACAATAACTTCATTTTTATAAACAACTAACTTCTTGCCGACTTTAATTATAGCTTAGCATTTTATTTTGGACACATGGAGTAATAGATAATAATAACATAATAAGGGCGTGTTTGGCTAGGCTTCGCCTGGGCTGCTCCTTTGCTGAATCCGGAGCCAGAGCCGGAGCGGGAGAGAGGCACCGAGGACGACTTCGCCTCCTTAGGCAAAAAGGGTTTTGGCTGCTCCTCCGCCGCGCAGAAGCGGTTCTCCTTCCATTGCCATTTGTTGCGGCTCTGCTGCCGTCGAGCCGGAGCCAGAGTGACACCAAGCACGACCTAAATATCTTTATCTATACCTAATATACACGACGCACGGGCGAGGTGGCAGCTCAGGCGGCACGGCGTGGCGTGGTCGGCTCGGCCGGACAAGTGCCGCGGCAGGGCGGCCGCTCGTGCGGATATTGCAGCATGCCGGTGGCTCGATCAAGTGGCACCATGAGTTTTTTTTATTATTTTAAACACTTTTTTAACACTATTTTTAAATGTAACACCTCTTAACTTTTTTTTTAAAAACTAAACTACACTGCCGCGCTATTTATGGCGGCGCAGCAAGCCTACCACATGGTAGTCATTCAAAGTGCTGACTCGTTGACGTGGCGCAACTTAGAAAAATTATATCTTTTTCATATGATCTCGGATAAAGATGATCTTTATATGAAAATTATTGGTCTCAACGAGATCTACAACTTTCTAGTATTGAGTTTTTTCATTTGAGATTGTTAAATGTTTAAAAAATAATATAAAGTTTCAGCATCGTATTAAAAAATAATATAAAGTTTCAAAAAATATAAGAGCTTATACGCGATTAATATGATGCTGAAACTTTATATTATTTTTTTAGCATCTTTACGACCTCAAATGTAAAAACTCAAAACAAGAAAGTTATAGATCTCATCGAGAGATATAACTTTCGTATAGAAAATACGTCCATTTGGCACCATATAAGAACAATACGATTTTTCCAAGGTGACAAACGCTTGTACGTGATTAATACGATGCTGAAACTTTATATATTTTTTTAGCATCTTAATGACCTTAAATAAAAAAACTTAATAATAAAAAGTTGTATATCTCGTCGAAAGCTATAATTTTTATATAAAGATCATCTTCATCCGAGATTATATGAAAAAGATACACTTTTTTTTAAGTTGTGCCACGTCAGCTAGTCAGCGCTCAACTGACTGCCACGTGACAGGCTTGTCGCGTCGCACCCCACCAAAAGAGTTAGTTTAAAAAAAGAAAGTTAGGAGGTGTTAGATTTGAAAATAGTGTTAAAAAAGTGTTAAAAATAAAAAAAATAATTCCACGATGACGGCCCAGCTCCAGCGACCGTGTTACCGAGAGGTAGCACTAAGACGGCAGGTTCATATGTGATCGTGTCAATTTATTTTCAATTTGCTTCTCTTGTACATGAGTCATAGCTCTTGTCGATCTACTGTGTATTCAAAAAGAAAAAAAAATAAGGAAAACACAAAAGGTACGTACATGAGCTAAGAGCTCCAGTCGGACTTCCTTTCTGGCAGCCGGAACTCTGTCCACGTGGGCGTTTTCCTATTTTATTTATTGATTTGCTTTTTGTCTGTTAATTAATATCCATATCCAATACTTCTTTTCCAACTTTCCATCTTGTATATTGTCTCACGATTGTGTTCGTTTAGTTTGTTTTGAAATTGGACTTCGTATCGTGCTAGATTTTAACTCGTATGAGCACGGGTTATTATATATATAAGGTCGGACGAAAAAAAACTCTTCATCCACAGTCAGAGAGAGACATAAAAAAAATTGACAAACCAAAAAAATAGGTGAAGAGAAATTATCTCTTTATTATTAGGTATAGATTAGATATAAAGTACAGATATAGATATAGATTATTGTCTGTTATTAAATATTCAACCGGGGGTAAAAATTATGTGCTCTCTCTCTCTCTCTGCCGACTCAATATTAATATGTACTATTTACATTTTAATAGTGAGGTTGTAGGCAGAGGCTTATGCATGGGAAGCGATTTTTACATCTTGTAGTTTGTACGTGGCACTACAAACTGATCAACCCCGTTCCTACTTGAGTACACTACGAAATTAAAATAGACACGTGATGAGTGAGTTATTAAAAATTCGAAACCAGGGAACGTAACCATTTTTGAATTTGATTCAATCGGCGCGCCATGGGCGACGGTGGGAGCTCGACGGCGTGCGGCGAGTACGGCGCGGCGGGGCTCGTCCGGGCGTGCAGAAGGATCAGGGCGAGAGAGCTCGCCCTCGCGAACTCGATGGGGCTAATCCCCGAGGCAAACGACGGCCGGCGGCGGCGCTGCCATGGCAGCCGGCCGAAAGCTCGCCGGAGAGCGGCGGCGCGGTCGCTACGGGGCCCTAGAGCCTAGGCGGCTTGCACGGGGAGATAGAGGGCAACCTTGCGAACTCGGCAGGCGGGTTCGCGGCGGCGGCCGGTGGCCGGAGACGGCAGCACGAGCGGCGAGGCGGAACGGCCTACGGCAGCGGCTACGGCGAGGTCGCGCGACGGACACAGAGCGAGAAAGGTAGCGGGAGAGGCACCGGGGGCTTGCTCACCTCGTTGCGAAGGCCGTAGGGGCGCTCTTGCCGGCGGGAACGCGGCTACGGCGGAGCTCGGCGGCGGCGGCTATGGCGGCTGCGCCTCCTCCTAGGGTTTGAAAAGGGGCGCGGTGCACTGGGGCGAACCTCGGTTCGCGCGCTTGGGCGCATCGACGGCGGCCGCGGCACTTATGCGGAGGATGGGGACGACGGCCTCTCGTCCCGCTGACGCGTGGGGCCGAGTCGTCAGCGACTCCACGTGGCCTGACGAACGGGGCCCGCGTGGCAGCGGCTCAGGGGCGCGGGCGCGGAGCGGGCTGCTGCTGCTGCTGCGCGGGGCTGGGCCGCAGTGCTGGGCCAAGGCCCATAGGCGGGGCGCGGGCGCGCGGGAGCTGAGCGGGCCGGGGGCGGCTGCAGAGCAGCTGGGCCATGGCCCAAGAGGGGGAGCGCGCGGGCGGAGGAGAAGGGCTGGCTGCGGGCCGGGCTGCAAGCTAGCGCGGGCCAAAAGCGAGGGAGGGAAAGAGAGAGAGAGAGAGAGAGAGGAAAAGGCCTTTTCTTTTTTACAGAAACAGGATTCAAATCCATTTTTCTAAAAGATTTTGAAAACAAAATTTGATTACAATTTTGAGATCATTTTTGGAACATGTTTTTAGAATATTTTGATATTTTGAAAGTCAAAACATCTTTTCTTTTAAACACATTTTTAAAATGTCTTCAAACTAAATTTTGAACTAGTTTTTCAAACAGAGTCTTTTGAAGCTTTTTATTTTTCAAAAACGAAGAGGGCCTAAACGTGGTTGGCTCGAATTTTTATAAATTAATTTTTCACACAACCAAACCAAAGCAAGGCACAAAAGCAACCAACAAATCATATTAATTTTGTAAAAGTTTTATAAATCCACATTTTCTCATTTTGTATTGACAACAAATAAATAAATCTTGGCAAATTTTAGAAAAAATATTAAATCCTTTATTTTATTTAGTGTTTTCTAATCACAACCCAAAATAGGAATTTTGGGGTGTGACATGTAACTCCTATATAAACTCATGTTCAATTAATGGAAAGTGTCAAGCCAGTTTCTATCACTTCATTCATGGTATCTGCTTGTTACCGATCCTAACTCCTCCCCTTCCCCGTCTCCTCCCCTACCTAATGTATGTGACTCCTCCTTACTGCATTGTCGTCTCCTCTTCTCCTCCATGGCTGACGACGACTCCCAGGCCGTCATCGCCCTAGCTGTAGCGATCGTTGCTGCCATGCCTAATCCCACCTTGACCCAAGCTTGGCATCGGCGCTTGCCACAGTCAATGTCAAAACTCATATCCCCTTCGCCCTTGAACTTGATCCACCAAATTACTCCACCTGGCGTGAACTATTACTCACCCTCACCGGAAAATTCGGCATGCTTTCTCATATCGATGGCACGCCGACACCTAAGGCTCCTGATGCATCATGGTTGGCGATTGATTACTCAATCCACTCTCTCATCTACTCGTCGTTGTCACCCCACGTTATGTGCCTGATCATGGAGACCAGCGCCTTTGCTCACACCATATGGACCAAGGCGGGCAACCTCGACAACATGGCTTCTCATGCCACAACGCTTGAAGCCAAGTTCCATTCTCTACACAAGGCGACTTGCTGGTCCTTGAGTATGCTCAACGACTCAAGGACCTCGATGCTGAGCTCATTGATTTGGATTAGCCCTCAGCGATTTCTACACTGCTGCTCACCCTCCTCTACGACATCAACGAGCCCCTTCGTGGCATGGCTTCCACACTAAAGACAAAGATGTCCCTGCCCTTGTTCCTCGAGGCCTAGTCTCTTCTTGCCCTAGAAGAGTCCAAGCTCCTGGCGTCCTCCTTGGTTGCTACTTTCACCATGCCTAGGAGCGCCCCCGCACCTCCTCTTGCTACTGCACCGGTGAAAGCTCTAGTTTGGTTTTGGTGAATTGATGAAACCCTAAGTGCTAACCTAGTTTATCAAGTGATCATGAGATAGGTAGCATACTCCAAGTGGTGAAGCAAATAAAGATCATAGCATGATGATGATGATACCATGACGATGATCAAGTGCTTGGACTTGGAAAGAAGAAAGAGAAAAACAAAAAGCTCAAGGCAAAGGTATAAACCATAGGAGCTATTTTATTTTGATGATCAAGACACTTAGAGAGTGTGATCACATTTAGGATTGATAGCCGTACTATTAAGAGGGGTGAAACTCATATTGAAATGCGGTTATCAATGTGCCACTAGATGCTCTAACTCATTGCATATGCATTTAGGATCTAGTGGAATGCTAACACCCTTGAAAATATTTGTGAAAATATGCTAACACATGTGCACAAGGTGATACACTTGGTGATTGGCACATTTGAGCAAGGGCGAAGAAGTTAGAAGTGAAAAGGAGTTAGTCTCGGTGACCAGACGCTGGTCTCTGAGGAATCGGCACGTCCGGTCAGTTGTAACAGCGAAGACGCTGGCGTCGGTCAAACGACCGGACGCTGGGTCACTCAGCGGCTGAACGCTGGTAGGGTGTGTCCGGTCGTGTTGTCGGGCAGCATAGAGAAAAGTCATTGAGTGACCGGACGCTTGCAGGGTTCGATCAAGCATGACCGGATGTGTCTGGTCAAAGAATGTCGTCTCTGGATGCTTACTGGAAACGACCGGATGCTGGGGCTCAGCGTCCGATCACATTAAGCTGCTGTGTTCGGTCAACAAATGACCATTGAAATCTGACAAACAGTATTTGAAGCAGGGGGACACATGACGTGTATCACGTGACCGGACGCTGAGGGCCAGCGTCCGGTCGATCGGACCGGAGCGTCCAATCACCCCACGTTGTGCCTAGTGAAGGGGTACAACGACTCTATTTTGTGGGGTCTTCTATTTAAGCCCTATGGCCAGTTGAAGCTTATACCTTTGGCCATTTTCATTGACATAGCAACCTTGTGAGCTTAGCCAAAGCCCTCCCGCTCATCTCCATCATTGATTCATCATCTTTGTGAGATTGAGAGAGAATCTAAGTGCATTGCTTGAGTGATCGCATCTAGAGACGCTTGGTGTTCGTGTTTCGCTGCGGAATTCGCTTGTTACTCTTGGTGGTTGCCACCACCTAGATGGCTTAGAGCAGTGAGGATCATCAAGCGGAGAGCGGTGATTGTCTCCGACTCCGATCATGGTAATTATGAGGGGTTCTTGACCTTTCCCCAGCGAAGAGCCAAAATGTACTCTAGTGGATTGCTCATGGCTTGTGTGATCCTCATCTTGTGTTGGTTGTGCGGCACCCTATTGAGGGTTTGGCGTGTGAAGCCAATTAGCATGTGAACCTCCAAGTGAGTGAATCGCCACAACGAGGAGTAGCTTGCTGGCAAGCAAGTGAACCTCGATAAAAAATCATTGTGTTCATCCTTTGATTCTGAGGTGATTGGTCTTCATTGTTATTTATTCTTGTGATTGATTGATTGGTTCCTTCATCTATATGGCGGTATAACTTTTTTGATCACTCTCTTTATATTACCGCAAACTAGTTGTCAAGCTCTTTAGTGTAGCTAGTTGTGAGAGCTTGTTTGCTTAGTTAGTGTGGCTCTTTAGTTAGCCTTTGAGAGCATACTAACATAGGGTAGTATCATAGCTATTGTGTGAATATATACTATCTAAACTAGAATTGTAGTAGGTTGCTTGCATTTTGAGTAGGCTAGTATAACTCTTGCTTCGCCTTATAATTGTCTAACCATTTAGTTAAGTGTTGTTGTAGAAATTTTATTAGGCTATTTACCCTCTTTAGCCATTAGGACCTTTCAACTGGTATCAGAGCCGAGGTCACCGTGATTTGAGGCTTAACAACCTTCGGTGTAGAAATGACTCAAATCAACAACACCAAGAAGCCACCCAATTTGATGACATAAATTATCCTTATTGGAAGTCAAAGATGACCACACACATTAAGTCAATCAATAGAAAGGTGTGGAAGGTGGTAGAAACCAAAATTGAGATTGGTGATCCAGAGAATTCCACCGCGGCCAAAGAAGTGCTTCTCCAAAACAATGACATTGCTCTAAGTGCTATTTATGATGCAATTGATGAGAGAACATTTGAGCAAATCAAGAATATTAAGATAGCTCATGAGGCTTGGAAGAAGTTGAAAGAATCATTTGAGGGCACTCAAGCCGTGAAGGGTGCAAAGGCTTACATTCTCAAGGAGAAGTTTGCAAGCTTCAAGATGAAGGAGGATGAGAGTGCGTCGGAGATGTTTCATAGGCTTCAAGTGCTTGTCAATGATCTCAAAGCACTTGGAAAAGAGGTGAAGGACAATGACTTCTCCCACAAGTTCTTGAGATGCTTGCCTTCAAGATTTGGCACATTGGTCACTATTCTAGTAAGGAGTGGTTTGGACACTATGACACCAAACTAAGTGTTGGGAGATATAATGACCGATGATACATATAGAGATGATGATGAGAAGGAAGAAAAGAAGGAGAAGAAAGATGAGAAGAAGGATGAGAAGAAGAAGAGTGTGGCATTCAAGGCCACATCATCCAAGGGCAAGGCAAAGCAAGAAACATCATGTGAAGAAGATGATTCATGGGATGATTATGATAATGGGAAGATGGCTCTCTTTGTCAAGAGATTTGGCAAGTTCATGGTGAAGAAGGGCTACCGTGCTAGAAGAAAGAAGTCTTCATCTAAGAACAAAGAAGAGTCAAGAAGGTGCTTCAAGTGTGAAAGAAAAGATCATCTTGTTGCTTAATGTCTATACAATAGCGACAATGATGATGACAAGAAGAAGAACAAGAAAAAGGACAAGAAGAAAAAGAAAGAGAAGGACAAGATGACCTTCAAGAAGAAGAAGGGTGGTTCATATGTGGTCACTTAGGATAGTGATGCTTCCTCAAGTGATGATGATGATGATAGTGATGATAACAAGACCACAAAGAAGAAGGTTCTTGCAAGCATTGCTATCAATGAGAAGCCTTCTCTCTTCGACTCTTCATCATGCTTCATGGCTAAGGCCACTAAGGTACAAACTTGTGATGATGAAAGTGATGAAGAACATGATGATGATAATGAAAATGAAAATGAGAGTGATAGTGATGATGATGAACCTACTAAGAATGAATTATTTGACATGCTAGAAGATGCTAGAGAACACTTTGATATCAAGAGAAGCGAATGCAAAAGCTTGCATAAGGAACTAAAAGCCCTTAAGCAAGCCTTTGATGAGCTAAATGCATCTCATGAGAGGCTAGAGGAAGCCAATGAGAAGCTTGGCAAAGCTCACAAAAAGCTTGAAAAGGCTCATTCCTCTTTGCTTGATGAGCAAAATAAAAAGAAGCATGTTGAAACTTGCAATGTAGGTTTAACTTGTGATATAATTGATGAATCACTATCTATGTCTATTATTGTTTCTCCCACTAACCCTTCTTGTAGCACTTCCACTTCTACCTCATCTAGTAGTGATTGTTTCACTTGTGATGCCTCACTAATGGTTGAGAATGAGAATCTTAAGAAGGAGGTCAACAAGCTCACTCACACTTTGGCTAAGGCCTATGGTGGTGAGGACCGCTTGCTTATGTGCTTGGGTAGCCAAAGAGCTTCTCTCTACAAAGAGGGATTGGGCTATACCCCCAAGAAAGGCAAGGCGGCCTTTGCTCCTCATAAGACTAGTTTTGTGAAGAACAATTGTCGGTCTTGCACTAGTTGCAAGCAAGTTGGTCCTCCCTTAAGCTTGATTCATACTATATGCTTACTAAGGGTACAAATGGTGTGAAGGCCAAGTTCATTGGTAAACCATGGATGGGCTCAAAGAAGAAAGTCATTTGGGTACCAAAGAGCTTAGTGACTAACCTTCAAGAACCCAAGCAAGTTTGGGTACCTAAAAGGAATTGATCTTCTTTTGTAGGTCAATTACAAAGCCGGAGGAAGGCATTGGGTTCTTAATAGTGGGTGCACTGAACACATGACCGGTGATGTAAGAATGTTCAACTCAATCAACACCAATGGCAATGATGGTTATGATAGTATCACATTTGGTGACAATGGCAAAGGCAAGGTCAAAGGGCTTAGTAAGATTGCAATATCCAATGACATGAGCATATCCAATGTATTGCTAGTAGAGAGCTTGAACTTTAATTTGCTATCCGTGGCTCAATTGTGTGATCTTGGATTCAAATGCATATTTGGGGTAGATGATGTAGAGATCCTAAGTGTAGATGGCTCTAACTTGATCTTCAAAGGCTTTAGATATGAGAATCTATACTTGGTTGATTTCAATGCTAGTGAAGCTAAATTATCTACATGCTTGTTCACTAAGTCTAGCATGGGTTGGTTATGGCATCGAAGGCTTGGTCATATTGGAATGAAACAAATGAATAGATTGGTTAAGCATGACTTGGTTAGAGGCTTGAAAGATGTTGTATTTGAGAAGGATAAACTTTATAGCTCTTGTCAAGCCGGCAAACAAGTTGGAAACACCTATCCTAAGAAAAGCATGATGAGCACTAGTAAGGCATTTGAGTTATTGCATATGGACTTGTTTGGACCAACACAATACACTAGCATTAGTGGTAACAAATATGGCTTTGTGATAGTGGATGATTATACTATATACACATGGGTGTTCTTTTTAGTAGACAAAAGTGATGTGTTTGCAACATTCAAATCATTTGTTAAGGGCATTCACAATGAGTTTGAAACAACCATCAAGAGAGTTAGAAGTGACAATGGTAGTGAGTTCAAAAACACTAGAATTGATGAGTTATGTGATGAATTTGGAATTAGACATCAATTCTCGGCCAAGTACACTCTATAATCAAATGGCCTTGTTGAGAGGAAGAATAGAACACTCATTGATATGGCAAGGTCTATGCTTAGTGAGTACAATGTGAGTCAATCTTTTTGGGCCAAAGCTATCAAAATGGCTTGCTATTGTAGCAACCACCTCTATTGTCACCCATTGAAAGAGAAGACACCATATGAGCTCTTGAATGGTAGAAAGCCCAACATTGCATATTTTTGGGTCTTTGGTTGCAAATGCTATATCTTGAAGAAAGGTACTAGATTGGGCAAGTTTGACAAGAAATGTGATGAAGGATTCCTACTTGGATATTCAACTATAAGCAAAGCATATAGAGTTTGGAATTTGGATAGTGGTACTCTTGAGGAAGTTCATGATGTTGAATTTGATGAAACCAAGGGTTCACAAGTAGAGAATGAGAATTTGGAAGATGTTAGAGGCATTCAACTTTCAAATGCCATGAAGAACATGGATGTTGATGAATTGAGGCCTAGGCAAGTGAATGATGATGAAGATGAACAAGTGCAAGTGCTCTTCAACTCAAATGTGCAAGATGATACAAGTCAAGCTAGTGCAAGTGGCTCTCATGATAATGAACAAGACCAAGTGACTAGTACATCATCTCAACCCAATGATCAAGCAAGTGCAAGCAATCAAGTTCCAATACTCCGACCAACAAATATTGCAAGAGATCATCCTTTGGACACTATCATTGGTGATATTTCTAGAGGTGTACAAACAAGATCAAGATTGGATTCATTTTGTGAGCATTTCTCATTTGTGTCATCCATTGAACCAAAGAAGATAGATGAAGTATTGAAGGATGTTGATTGGGTGAATGCTATATATGAAGAATTGAATAACTTCACAAGAAATCAAGTATAGGAATTAGTAGAGAGACCAAAGAGACATAATGTGATTGGAACCAAATAGGTCTTTAGAAATAAGCAAGATCAAGATAGGATAGTAGTAAGGAATAAAGCAAGATTGGTAGCACAAGGCTATACACAAGTTGAAGGTCTTGACTTTGGAGAAACATATGCCCCGATTGCTAGATTGGAAGTAATTAGAATCTTGCTAGCCTATGCTTGTGCCCACAACATCAAGCTCTATCAAATGGATGTTAAGAGTGCATTTCTCAATGGTTACATCAATGAAGAAGTATATGTTGAGCAACCTCCTGGCTTTGAAGATGATAAGAAGCCCGACCATGTGTACAAGTTGAAGAAGGCATTGTATGGCTTGAAGCAAGCACCTAGAGCATGGTATGAGAGATTGAGAGATTTCCTAGTCTTTAAAGGGTTCATGATGGGCAAGGTTGACACCACTCTTTTTATCAAGAAGATTGGAAAAGATCTATTTATGTTGCAAATTTATGTTGATGATATCATATTTGGATCAACCAATCAAGATTTTTGTGATAAGTTTGGAAAGATGATGGCTAATGAGTTTGAGATGTCTATGATTGGAGAGTTAAGTTACTTCCTTGGTCTTTAAATCAGGCAATTGAGAAATGGTACATTTGTGAGTAAAGGCAAGTACATCAAGGACATGATTAAGAAGTTTGGCATGAGTGATAGCAAAGTCTTTAGCACACCAATGGGAACAAATGACAACTTGGATAGTGATGCAAGTGGAAATATGGTGGATCAAAAATTGTATTGGTCTATAATTGAAAGCCTACTCTATGTGACCACATCAAGGTTGGATGTCATGTTTAGTGTATGCATGTGTGCAAGATTTCAAGCCTCACCAAGAGAAAGTCATTTGAAGGCTACAAAAAGAATATTAAGGTACTTGAAGCATACACCAAATGTTGGTTTATGGTATCCCAAAGGAGCAATGTTTGAGCTAGTTGGTTACTCCAACTCGGATTATGCGGGATACAAGGTTGAAAGAAAGAGCACCTCGAGCACATGTCAATTGTTGGGAAGATCACTTGTTTCATGGTCATCAAAGAAGCAAAATTGTGTTGCATTATCAACCGCCGAAAGTTGTCCATATCCTTTTGCACATGGTAAATATGCTTGGGCAAGCAACATGGATTCAATTGAATTTCAATTCATATATTTGTGAAAGAGTTGTCATCAATTACCAAAAAGGGGGAGATTGAAAGCTCTAGTTTGGTTTTGGTGAATTGATGAAACCCTAAGTGCTAACCTAGTTTATCAAGTGATCATGAGATAGGTAGCACACTCCAAGTGGTGAAGCAAATGAAGATCATAGCATGATGATGATGATACCATGATGATGATCAAGTGCTTGGACTTGGAAAGAAGAAAGAGAAAAATAAAAAACTCAAGGCAAAGGTATAAACCATAGGAGCTATTTTATTTTGGTGATCAAGACACTTAGAGAGTGTGATCATATTTAGGATTGATAGCCGTACTATTAAGAGGGATGAAACTCGTATCAAAATGCGGTTATCAAAGTGCCACTAGATGCTCTAACTCATTGCATATGCATTTAGGATCTAGTGGAATGCTAATACCCTTGAAAATGTTTGTGAAAATATGCTAACACATGTGCACAAGGTGATACACTTGGTGGTTGGCACATTTGAGCAAGGATGAAGAAGTTAGAAGTGAAAAGGAGTTAGTCTCGCTAGCCACAAGGTGACCGGACGCTGGTCTCTGAGGAACCGACGTGTCCCGTCAGTTGTAACAGCGAAGACGCTGGCGTCGGTCAAACGACCGGACGCTAGGTCACTCAGTGACCGGATGCTGGTAGGGTGTGTCCAGTCGTGTTGTCGGGCAGCGTAGAGAAAAGTCACTGAGTGATCGGATGCTTGCAGGGTCCGGTCAAGCATGACCGGACGTGTCCGGTCAAAGAATGTCATCTCTGGATGCTTACTGGAAATGACCAGACGCTGGGGCTCAGCGTCCGGTCACATTAAGCTACTATGTTCGGTCAACAAATGACCGTTGAAATTTGATGAACAGTATTTGAAGCAGGGGACATGTGGCGTGTATCACGTGACCGGACGCTGAGGGCCAGGGTCCGGTCGATCGGACTAGAGCGTCCGGTCACCCCACGTTGTGCCCAGTGAAGGGGTACAACGGCTCTATTTTATGGGGGCTTCTATTTAAGCCCCATGGCCAGCTGAAGCTTATACCTTTGGCCATTTTCATTGACATAGCAACCTTGTGAGCTTAGCCAAAGCCCTCCCACTCATCTCCATCATTGATTCATCATCTTTGTGAGATTGGGAGAGAATCCAAGTGCATTGCTTGAGTGATCGCATCTAGAGGCACTTGGTGTTCGTGTTTCGCTGCGGAATTCACTTGTTACTCTTGGTGGTTGCCGCCACCTAGATGGCTTGGAGCAGCGAGGATCGTCGAGCGGAGAGCGGTGATTGTCTTCTGCTGCGATCGTGGTAATTGTGAGGGGTTCTTGACCTTTCCCCGACGAAGAGCCAAAAGGTACTCTAGTGGATTGCTCATGGCTTGTGTGATCCTCATCTTGTGTTGGTTGTACGGCACCCTATTGAGGGTTTGGCATGTGAAGCCAATTAGCGCGTAAACCTCCAAGTGAGTGAATCACCACAATGAGAAGTAGCTTGCCGGCAAGCTAAGTGAACCTCAGTAAAAAATCATTGTGTTCATCCTTTGATTCCGAGGTGATTGGTCTTCATTGTTATTCATTCTTGTGATTGATTGATTGGTTCCTTCATCTACATGGCGGTATAACTTTCTTGATCACTCTCTTTACATTACCGCAAACTAGTTGTCAAGCTTTTTAGTGTAGCTAGTTGTGAGAGCTTGTTTGCTTGGTTAGTGTGGCTCTTTAGTTAGCCTTTGAGAGCACACTAACATAGGGTAGTGTCATAGCTATTGTGTTAATAGATACTATCTAAACTAGAATTGTGGTAGGTGACTTGTATTTTGAGTAGGCTAGCGCAACTCTTGCTTCGCCTCATAATTGTGTAACCATTTAGTTAAGTGTTGTTGTAGAAATTTTATTAGGCTATTCACCCCCCTCTAGCCATTAGGACCTTTCAATCGGTGCCTACGACATTTGCTGCAACCCTAGCACCATCAGCGCTGTGTCCTCCTTCATGTCCTTGGGGATGCGGTAAGGGCAAAGTAAGGGGCTCCAACAACACCTGGCGTGCTCTCCATCCATGGGCCAACCCTTGGAGTAGCTCCTTCCTAATGTGGCCTCTACTTGGCCAAGAATCTTGGGCGCTCGCCTAGGCTCTGGGATGTTTCAGTAGCAATTTTGTCCTCCACCAGCCCAGCGCATATGGCTGTTGCTCCCCAGCCTAGCCACCCCTACGATAATCCTTTGGGTGTTGCTCCTGCTAATCCAACGGCATCCTAGAATCAGGCTACCTTGGACAACGCCTTCAACACTATGACCTTATAGCAACTCGACACTACTTGGTTCATGGACTCTTGTGTGTCCTCACATCTTTCATCGTCCTTTGGTAATCTCTCTTCCATCAACTCCTTCATTCCTTCCAACACCAATATAATTGTTAGTAATGGTACCCGTTTACCTATCACTTGTTCCAGTCACACTTCGCTTCCTAACTACAATCGCCCTTTACACCTTTCTAATGTCCTTGTTCCCTCCCACCTCATCGCATATCTCATTTCAGTTTGTAAATTTACTAAAGATAATTCTTGTTTAGTTGAATTTGACCCCTTTGGTTTATTTGTGAAGGATCTCCACACTAGGGCAGTGCTCCACTGATGTGATAGTTCTAAAGACCTTTACCCACTCCTTCTGACATCCACAACTCCTCCTAGTGCCCTCCTTGCAGCCATGGAGACGACTTGGCACCAGCGGTTAGGGCATCCCGACATCCAAGTCCTTTCACACTTGTGTTCCAATAAGTCTATTTCAGTTACTCCTAGTACTCATGACACCTCATTGTGCCATGCGTGTTAGCTTGGTCATCATACTTGCTTGCCCTTCACCAATTCCTTGTCAAGGGCTTCTAAACCTTTCGAGTTAATTCAATGTGATTTGTGGACGTCCCCCATCATGAGCATATCTGGTTTTAAATACTATCTTATGTGTTTGGATGATTTCACTCATTACTTATGGACCTTTCCTCTCAAACTAAAATCTGAAACATTCACAAGCTTATGCAATTTTCATAGCTATGTGCTTACTCATTTGAATTGCCGGATACAATTTGTTCAAAGCGACAATGGTCGTGAATTTGACAACAATGCAGCTCGCTCATTCTTCCTTGAACAAGGCATTCACCTTTGCCTTTCTTGCCCCCATACATCCCAACAAAAATATCAAGGCCAAACGCGTTATTTGGTCCACCAACAATATTATGCGCACCTTGCTATTTCAACCATCTATGCCTCCTGTATATCGGGTTGAATCCCTTCGCACCATCACTCATCCTTTTGATCTACACCCCACTAAATGTCACACCCCAAAATTTCTATTTTGTGTCATGAATAGAAAACACTAAATAAAATAAATAGATTTAATAATTTTTCTAAAATCTTCTAAGATTTAATTAATTGTTGTCATTGCAAAATGAGAAAATTTGGCTTTATAAAACTTTTCCAAAGTTAATATGAGTGTGTTTGGTTGCTTATGTGCTTTGCTTTGGCTTGGTTGTGTGAGAAAATAAATCAATTTCTAAAACCCGATCCAACCATGATTAGGCCCTCTTCGATTTTGAAAATAAAACTTCGAAAAGTTCTCTTTGAAAACAAATCCAAACTTTGAGTTTAAAAAGCAGTTTAAAATGTGTTTAAAAGAAATGATGTTTTATCTTTCAAAATAGTCTAAAAACATTTGTCCCAAAATAGATCTCCAAAATATGAATCAAATTTTGATCTCAAAATCTTTTAAAATTGATTTGAAATCCTTTTCCTCGAAATAGAAAAGCTTTTTTCTTTTTCTTTCTTCCCCTCCCTATTTTTGGCCTGCTCCTGCTCAGCCCGGCAGCCCACCGTCTCCCCTTGGCCCAGCATCATGGCCCGCTTCCCTTCCCCTACCTTAGCGCGAGCGCAACCCAACAGCAGCCGACCCAGCTGGCCAGCAACCGGCCATGGCCTGCCCTAGCCTCGTGCACGCGCAGCAGGCCACCGGCCTAGTGCCACCGCCTAGCACCTACGTCGGCCCGCTCCATGCCCCGCTCACTGAGCCACGCGTGCCTGCTTCCCTCTTAGGCCAAGGCCCAGTCCAGCCACCAGCTGCAGCAGCGCCCTAGCGTCCCGCACGTAGCCGCTGCTAGCCAGGCCCCACCTGCTAGCCTGACTCCACACATTAGCAGGAGCACCACCTTCTTCCCCATGACTGAAAGGGCAACATAGACATTTTTCCTGCCCGGTCCCACATGTAAGAGCTACCAAATAGTCAAAACTAAACAGAATGGTGTGTTGGACAAAAGAGTTTAGCGTCATGGCACCAGGGCCCGTGTGAACTTTTTCTTGGCATATATGAATGGAGCATCTTTCATAATGGCACACAGGGAAAAGGCTCCTCCGAATTGCCCAAACGCCATCACCGCCGCTCATCTCCGCGGGCCTACACGTGAACCAAAGATGGTCACGGCTATAAAGGGAGGAGCCCCAACACGCCGTGCCCCCTTTGAGCCCTAGCAGAGCCTCCGTTGCTGCATAGAACCCTAACCCTAGCTCCTACGTGCACAGTCGCCGCCACCGTCGGGATCCTGCTGCCTCTGATCTCCACTGTGGTCGCGTCTACGCCGACGAGAGCACCGCCACGGGCTTCGCACCGATGCTAGGAGTCCTCTGCTATAGCTCTTATCCTCTCTCTCTCGCTCTCTTTCATGTGCACGACCTCGCCGTCGCCCGCCGCTGTAGGCCGAGACGCTCTACCGTGTCCTTCCCCATCACCGGCCATAGCCCACCATCGGAACCGCCCTAGCCGTGGCCACAACATCGAGCTATGCCTCCCCATGCCCTCGCCTTAGGCCAGCACACCCTGTAGCCGCATCATCGCCGTTCACTGACGAGCTCCGGCCGGCGTCCATGGCCACCACCATCGGGGAGCTGCCCCGGTGACTAGAACCCCTAGCTGAGCCTTCCTAGCTGTCTGATCCAAAACAAGCGGCCTAGATCTTGCCTTTGACCGGTTAACCCTAGGTCAACCGCCCAGTCAGCAAGGTTGACGTGGCAGCCTAGTTAGCGGCCACGTAGGCGCCTCGTGTGTGCCACGTTGGCGCCATGCGTGCGGAGACCAGTCAAACTGGTCAAAGCCATGGTTAGCCCTGGTTGTTTTGCAGTTTAGGCCCTATTGTTTTTGGAAATCAACTCGTAGTCCAGCAGTAGTAACAAGTACATAGAAATAAGCCCCTGTGTTTTCTGTTTTAGCCCCTAAGCTTTTGGTTAATAGTGCCCGCCATCCAGTCTTGTCCATTTTGCGAGTTAGGCCTCAAAAGTTTGGTTTAACCATGATCTAGTCCCTAGTTCTTTGGTTAGGCCCTAGATTTAAGTTTTCTTCGTGGATAGGCCCCTGCTAGCTAGTTTTAGCCATAACTTCCACACCGTAGCTCCTTTTGAGGTCGTTCTTATTGCGTTAGCTTTGTGATGACGTAAGCTACATGCTAGCAATGATGTTTACCATGTCACATGTTTATAAATTAAATCATAATAGTTTGATTAATGGTTATTCAATGCCTTTTTAATTTATAAAAGCAACTTAGGGTTATACATCGGTCTTTCATAAAAAATGTTAATATGATTAATATCGACATTAATACTTTTCAGTTATGACATGTTTAGATTAACCTCAAAAACATGAAATGATTTGATTGGTGCACTCACGTGTTCTATGTTTTCTAAATTATAAATATTTAAATGCCTAAATACTATAGAGATATTTATAAATAAAATATGATTAAGGTTAACTCTAGCTTTTATAATAAAATATAATTTGGTTAATTCCACTTTGGGATACTTCTCTGAGATATCCTTCACCTTATTTTATTAACTAAAATGAACAAAGCGTATAGTTTGCTCTTTCACTTATGGTGCAAACACCTCGATAGACGTGTCTTCTCTAACTATAACTCCGTTCGCAGTCGTTCTTGCGCTCCCGTGATGGTAGCACCGAGCTTTGCCATTAGTACACTCTCTTCAAGTGCTTCTTATGAGTGATGCGTTGTTCTTAGTCGTGTTTGCTTGTGTTGTCTGTTTTGCTTGGTTGCCGCGGGTAGAAGAAGAGCGGTTCGTTAGCGTTGAAGACCACGAGCTGAGGACCGACAGGTGAAGCAGAAGCTGAAGACTAGAAGTTAAAGACTAAAGATTTTTGAGCAGGTAGGCTCTAGGGGAAAAGGCAAGTGCAAGCTCCTTTTGATCATATTGTTTACCTGTGAACTTTTAATACACTTTACTATTCATGCATGTGTCGTAATACTCTGAACCCAAAGGATTTGCCTAGACTTAGGCCTTGTTTGGTTTTCCCCTCCTAAACCACTAGGTGTTTGGTTTGTGTCACTAAAAGAGTCCTTTTAGTCCCTTTTAGTCAGGGTGTTTGGCTCTAAAGTGACTAAAAGGTGAGGTTTAGTCTCTTTTAGCAACAATTTGGTGACTAGTTGGCTAAAGCCCATTTAGTCCCATTTGGTCATAGTGTTTGGGTGAAAAGTAACTAAATGGGACTAGATTTAGCTAACTAAACTTTAGGAGGGTCTAACCAAATAGGCCCTTATTTATCATTCCTTGCACCCTAGGGTTTACAAATGGGCAGAATTGCTTAGTTGCTCCAACCCGCATAGGGTACAAGATATATGATATGTGATACTGGATTTCTAGTTTATGCAACTGAGGATGATCATATGATGTTGGTTTGAGGCCATATGGTTTTCAGCTAAGGAGGACGATTACCGGGGCTTTTCTCTTTTGTGGTACTCGTGTCCGCCCTGCGTAAGGACCAGTTCGTGGAGCGACCACCTGGGAAATCCCATACAACTTCAAGCCATATGGCTCTAGCTTGACGAATTAGTAGGACCTCTGCTAATAGCGTGCAGCTTACCGGGTAGGCGCATGAGGGGAACCTAGGTAATGAAGATTAAGTTATGATTGTCCGGGTCTCATGGGTACGGGGACGGCTATCATGCGCCTAGGTGAAACCTTAGCGGGTTGCATCCTATTAGTTAGAACCTGTGAACAGCCTTGTAGTGAAACCCTGCCTACTCACCCCGGGCATATGGGGATCATGACTTTAAGTGAAAGTGTACACCCTCTGCAGAGTGTAAAACTGTTATGACAGTTGTGCTCATTGATACGAGCGGCCCAGTCCCTCACATAATTAGGATGGATTTTCTTACGGAAGATGATGGATTTCTCATGGATGATGATGATGAATTCTCTGATGGAGGTGGCTACCTTGGATGATGGATATGCGTAGCGGATGCATGCTGGATCTCTGATTGGAATATGCCCATAATAATGATACTAATATCTTTATGCAACTTAAATTAATTTGTTTGGATCTTATACCCACCATAGTAATTTAGGTTGTTCTAATAAAATGTTGCCAACTTAAAATG
The DNA here is from genome assembly GCF_019320115.1 of Miscanthus floridulus. Lineage (NCBI taxonomy): Eukaryota > Viridiplantae > Streptophyta > Magnoliopsida > Poales > Poaceae > Miscanthus > Miscanthus floridulus. Next base: position 137,975,223 of record NC_089581.1, on the reverse strand, counting down.
CTTATCGTAGTTAAACCATGGCAGCTTTACCTTGTTATAAGCCTTGCATGTCATACTTTCTGCCTATACTTGTTGAGTTCGACATGGACTCACCCTTGCAATCCCCCCAAGTCTGTTAGCAAAAGCTGCTCAGAAGAAGGACGAAGATGTTATAGAGTTCCCAGAAGTCTATCAAAGGTGCTTGGCGTACTAATTTAACACCTAAGAAGAATGGAGCCCAAGGAGAAGAATAGCAACCGTTCCACGATACTTTGATAGACGTAAGTGTTAAATTAGTTATAGTATGTTAATTATAACATTTTTTTGATATTTCTATTCTGTTGTTGTATGTGTGGACTTCTTGGGCACACATATGATGAGTGCTTGGTCTTCTTTGGAAAACCGTGCGTGACACTAAAACTCTTCACAATCAAACTCCCCATCAAATTCTATTTGGCACACCTCCAACTTATGATCACCTGCACGTATTCTGATGTCATAGTTATCCAAACTTATCAACCACCATGACTCATAAACTTGCCTCGTGATCTACCGAATGTGTTCTCCTTGGGTTCCCGGAGAATCACAAAGGTTATTGTTGCCATGATCTATCCACAAATCGTGTCATCACTTCCCGTCACGTGCTCACCAATTTCCTTTTGCGCGCAACTCACCGGCACCTTTGAGTGCCTATGATTTTTTGGATGATGCAGATATTGCTCAGGAGGTGCCAGACGTCTTTCCCATGGTGGCTTTAGGTTCCACTGGCCCTTCAGCGGCAACGGCGCCCTTTGCAGCGACGCCACCCTCAGTAGTTGCAGTGCCCTCAAGATCCACCACGATCATCATACCGCCATACCGGCTGCTCTACGCTCCTCCAAAGCACCTATTGTTCCTGTTCCTCCAGTCACCAATCAGCATGCCATGCAAACCAAGGGGAAGTCCGGCATCAGTCAATTGCGACAACATTTCAACTTGTCGGTGGTTTTGTTTATGGTTTCTATAGATATTAGCTCGCTCCCAAAAACATATCGAGGTGCGCTCTCTAGCCCAAATTGGAAGCTTGCTATGGAGGAAGAATATGGTGCTCTCCTTGCAAACAAACATGGGACCTTGTACCACCACCACCACATGCTAATATTGTTTTAGGCAAATGGCTTTATCACTACAAGCACAATGCTGATGGATCGCGGGCTCGGTACAAGGCTCGTTGGGTTGTGCGTGGATTTTCTCAGTAGCACGGTCTTAATTATGATGAAACCTTCAGCCCAGTGGTCAAGCCTACAACCATTCGAACGGTAGTATCTCTTGCCGTCTCCAGTGATTGGCCTATTCATCAGTTGGATGTTAAAAATGCATTTTTTACATGGCACTCTCAATGAAACTGTCTATTGCCAACAACCCCCTGGGTTTGTTGATCCGACACGTCCTAATCATGTGTGCAAGCTCAACAAGGCTCTATATGGCCTCGAATGGGCCCCGCGAGCTTGGTACAACTGTTTCCAGGCATTCATCACCTCAGTTGGTTTCCGGGCTTCTCAATGTGATAACTCGTTGTTCATCTACACTCATGGGGCAGATGTGGCATACCGTCTGTTGTATGTGGATGACATCATATTGACGGCTTCATCTCAACACCTTCTTCAACATATTATTGGCTCCTTGCAGTAGGAATTTGCCATGACTGATCTTGGTAATCTTCATTATTTCTTGGGAGTTTTTGCTCAATGGTCTCCACATGTCTTTTTCTTTCTCAAGCTAAATATGCTGCTGAAATATTGGCCAAGGCCAACATGTCATCATGCAATCCATGCCAAACTCCTATTTAGGTTCATTCCAAACTGTCCTCCCAAGATGGACCACCAGTTGCCAATCCTACTTTATATCGTAGTCTTGCGGGTGCTTTACAATACTTGACTCTCACACGGCCGGATATTGCTCAAGCCATGCAACAAGTTTGCTTGTATATGCATGACCCTCGGGAGTCACACTTTTCTCTCATCAAACGCATTTGCGGTACACCAAAGGCACTATGGAGTATGGGCATGATCTTTCTCGCAACTAGTCACATAAGTTAGTTGTTTACTCGGATGCGGATTGGGCCGGCTACCCAGACACCCGTCGCTCCACTTCTGGATACTGTGTATTTCTTGGTGATAATCTTATATCATGGTCCTCCAAGCGCCAACACACTGTTTCACGGTCTAGTGCTGAAACCGAATACAGGGGTGTTGCTAATGCCGTGGCTGAGGCATGCTAGATTCATCAACTCTTGGGCAAGCTTCGTCGTCCTTTAACACGTGTTACTCTTATATATTGTGAAAACATCAGTGCCCTGTATTTTTCCACAAATCCAGTTCATCACCAAAGGACAAAGCATGTGGAGATCAATCTCCATTTTGTTCGGGAGCGAGTGGCCCTTGGAGCCGTCCGAGTTTTTCATGTTCCGACGTCTCTTCAATATGCCGATATATTTACTAAGGGTTTGCCGACTACTGTCTTCACCAACTTTCGCTCCAGTCTCAACGCTCGCTCCTCTCCCGGTTGATACTGCATGAGGGTATTAGAATACAAATAGTCTAGAATGTGATAAGTGTTGAAAGGAAGAGTCTTATAACTCCTATATAAACTCATGTTCAATCAATGGAAAGTGCCAAGCCAGTTTCTATCGATTCTTTCATTTGCAAGATCCGTTAGACTCGCATTCCAATTTCCATACCCGTTCAAGCTCCTCGCTTCAAGTGACCACGGAGTCTTAGCCAGCCCGGTTATTGTACTAGCTAATCCATACGACTTATGCTAGTTGCACAATTGCTAAAGTGCAACGTACTATGATGAACTTTAAAACTTTCCTTTTGTTAATGATCTAGCCACACCACAATTAGGATCACGACTATGCATCTTCTAGCCCTAAAACTTGATGATAAAGGCAAAGAAGCATGAACAATGCATAGCACAACCATATATAGGTAATAAAATCACACAATAGCTACGTCAATTGCAAGCAACTAGACAATAAGATACATGTAAATGTCATCATGATTATACTTTAAAGACTAATCTAGAAAATGTCTTGGAGCCGATCAACCATGTCGGGAGATCAACCACACGGAAAGCAATGTCCAGTCTCCACACACACACACACACACACACACACACACACACACACACACACACACACACACATATATATATATATATATATATATATATATATATATATATATATATATATATATAGAACAACTACTCTATAGCTGGCTACAAAATAACCTATTCTGTAGCCACCTTGAGTTACTATAATTACTATGTTAATTTATGAGATTATAGTAACTCCTTACTAAGTGGTTTACTATAACGTTATGGTAAATATCCCTATGTGTTATAGTAACCCAACTATAGTAAATATATATTGACATTATCGTAAATTAGTATATAAAATTATGGTAAATGGAGGTGGCTACAGAATAACTTATTCTGTAGCTGGCTACTGAATAGCCTCTCCCTATATATATATATATATATATATATATATACACCCTGTAGCTGGCTACAAAAATAACTTATTCTATAGCCACTTTGAGTTATGATAATTACTATGTTAATTTACGAGATTATAGTAACTCCTTACTAAGTGGTTTACTATAACATCATAGTAAATATCCCCATGTGTTATAGTAACCCAACTATCGTAAATATATATTGATATTATCGTAAATTAGTATATAAAATTATCATAAATGGAGGTGGCTACAGAATAATTTATTTTGTAACTGGGTACTGAATATACTCTCCATATATATATATATATATATATATATATATATATATATATATATATATATATATATATATATATATATATATATATATATATAGGCACACACAAAAAATAAGTTATTCTGTAGCCACCTCCATGTACGATTATTTTATATACTAATTTATGATAATATTAATACATATTTACGATAGTTGGATTACTATAACACATGGGAATATTTACCATAACATTATAGTAAATCACTTAGTAAGGAGTTATTATAATCTTATAAATTAATATAATAATTATCGTAACTCAAAGTGGCTATAGAATAAGTTATTTTATAGCCAGCTATAGGATAGTATATATATATATATATATATATATATATATATATATATATATATATATATATATATATATATATATATATATATATATACCAGTGCTTCCAATAGCTAATGGAAAGCCCTAGCCAACCACCTCACCCTAGTCTAATCATTCAGGTTCGCCTAGCTGACATGCGCACACAGGTGGGGGATCCCTGCAGACCCAACCGATCGGATGCATAAAATTCCATATCAAGCTACGCTGAAAGGTTTTTGTCGCGACGATGCATAAAAATTAGTAGTTGGATGAATGAAAATTAATTCCTTACCGCATAGAAACCTCTCCATGAGCTGGACTTCTAGCTGACACAACCTGACAAAGCTGACGCATAAATCCGTACACGCACCCAATCTAATCTCTTTTGTTTTTTTCGTTATAATTCCTCAACGAAGCATCCGATTCAAAAACGGTTTTCACCATTGAACTTTTGACATTTTTGTGCACGATTCAAGATTCATTGTGAATATTTTTTTAAAAAAATTTAAAAATAAAAAAATTGAAATTTGAATCATGACACGTGGTGGCTAATTGGATGCATAGAAACAATTGTCAAGATGTACAAAAAAGTTTTTTGTGCCGACGTTGCATAAAAATTAGTAGTTGAATAAATAAAAATTATTTTTTACCATATAAAAACCTCTCTGCGAGATGGACATTCCACCTGACACAAAGCCGTGATTGCCTCCACCAACATCATGCTTCCCACTATGGGGGTGTATAATTTACATTGAAACAATGCATAAAATATGGAGACCACAAGCGTAAAACATGAAGACGATCTCGTCTTCTCTAAAATTTGAAATTTGAATTATGGCACGTGATGGCTGATTGGATGCATAGAATCAATGGTCAAGATACGTAGAAAAGTTTTTGTCACCAACGTTGCATAGAAATTAGTGGTTGGATGAATAAAAATTAATTTTATTACCACCTAAAAACCTATCCGTGAGATGGACATTCAACCTGACACAACTGTAATTGCCTCCACCACCAACATGCTTCCCACTGTAGATGTGTATAATTAACATGGAAACAATGCATAGAACATGGAGACCACAAGCGTAAAACATGCAGATGGTCTCTGTGGCAGAACCGTCTGAAATAACACACTTACAGAGGTGTTTGTCTTCCACCAGACACTAAGCACCCCGAAGTTGAGCTACATCAGGCAGTTCTGTCGAGCACACCCCATGGCAGAACCCGAAAATCCACATTTTTCACACAGGATCATAAATGGGAGAATAAAGCTTACAATATTTTAGCCATTTCTTACATCATTTTTCATGCAATATCAGAGTATAATATTTATTATTTATAACCGTGGAATATAACCATGTTATCAGAGTTTCAACGAAAATAAAATCATTGAATGACAAGTTAAACATTAACATGATGATCCTTTATATACATCATAACATGTTATAAGTTTTTCCAATGTAAAACATTTTGGGTGGAAGTTTCAAATAAACTCTATGTCCGCAACGTTGGAAATCCTCGCTGAGCCCACCAGGAGGTTTCCACACATAAATGTTAGCTCCATATGTTCCTGTCACCTGCAACAGGGTAGAACAAACCCTGAGTACTCGATTATACTCAGCAAGACTTATCCGACAGGAGGAAAGAAAAGACTTCAAAGATATACAAGGCTATCTAGCTTGTGGGTTATTGCATCTGCAGGAAACATTACTAAGCGTGCGTCCTTATATTCAATTTCATTACCAGTCATCATTAGTTCATTAACTAATCATTCTATGTAAGCACCTATGCTACTTTCAAGCAGGTGGTAAGCAATTAGAACCATTTTATCATATTTCATCTTTCAGTTTTTACTATGGTGCTAGATTGTAGACAAATTATACCGTATTACACGGCAATTCATGAACCAATGTATCCTAACTGAGTACCTCAAAACACGAACCTCGTTTGTACCCCAGACACAAGCAAGACCAACCCACCACTCTCCTGTCAAGGGGTCCAGGTCCTGTCCAAACTTGTACTCCAAGCCCCCACACCTGAGTTTCAGACTCAGTGTGGTGCTTAGACCTCCACCATCCCTACCTCCAATCAGTCGATTCGGAAAGAGCCAGAACCCACGATAAGAGAGCAACGAGCCTTCCCGTCCCTATAAGCAAGTATGTGCTCAAGATAATAAGTCTGTGACCTGACTAGAATCCAATGCAATGATCGATCCTTAATCAACATAGGCAGGACAAACATAACCAGAGCCTCGTTCGGTTACCTAACTGTAACATCCTAAAACTTGCAATCTTTTAAAATAGTAAATTTGATTTATTTATGTTATATTGTGTGCATTAAAAGATAGGGAAATAATAAATTTTGTGGAATTAAAATTTAAAAATAAGGTTAGAAACTTTTTGATGCATACATGCTGCTGCATATCATTTTGTGAATGTTTGGAACTTATTAAAGATTTCAAAAAGAATTGAAATTTGAATTTCAAAATGGATTTGGAAAATTGTAGAAAAAGAAAAAGAAAAGAATCTTTTTCCTCTTTTCTTAACCTTTCTTGAAATCGGCCCGCTGGCCCCCTCTCCCCTTTCCCCGCTCGGCCCGGCACCGTAGCCCAGCTCTCCCCTTTCCCCGCCTCGTGGCCCAGCACCCCGCCAACCGCCAGCACAGCCGCGCGCGTCAGCCGCGCCAGCCCAGCAGCCACGCCAGCCCAGCATCGCGCCAGGCAACCATCGCGCCTCCTTTCTGTGCCCAGCCGCTGACCGCCTGGCCCCGCTGTCAGAGCTGCCCCCTTCCTCCCGCGTCCACGCCCGGTCAGCCGCAACCGCCACCGAACTGCGCCCGCTCCTCGCGCATCGTGGGCGCGTTGCCCGCTCCTCGGCCTCGATTTAGAGGAGCTAGACCCCCCACGCGCACCCGGCTGCTCCCCGCTCTCGTCTTCGCGCTCGCCAAGCATCGAAGAAGCCCACAACCGCCGCAGCCAAAGGTCGCCGGGATCTGCCATCACCGAGCTCGGAACCTCCGCGCGAGCAGTCGACTCCGAGCTACCCCCGTCTCCATTTCTCCCTTGGTGAGCTTCGCCTTCTTCCCCTATCTCTCCCGGTACCGTTATTTTCTTTTTTCTTGGCTTCTTGAGCCCTGGCCGCGAGCTCCACAAGCCGTCATCGCCGGCCATGGCGGCCACCGCGCTACCCGCTATTCCCGGTCGCCGTATCGGCATGGCCGAGACCCCCTTCCTCCCCCGCATCCCCCGGTGCGCTCAGATTTCTGTTTAGTGAACCCTAGCCCCTAACCGCGCGCGACCGAGACCTCCACGCCGCCGGCAATGGCGCCTCACCGCCAGCGTCACTGTGGTCGACCGGAATTCTTCTCTCTCCCTCCCCAGGTCTAATCCGAGCCCTCCATCCATGATCCGACGGCCGTGATCAGCCGATACCCCTTCGCGCGGCTGTTTTGTAAAAGAGACCCTGGACTTTTCTAAGTCCTAACCCGTAGTCCAAGGCGTAGTTCCCCGAATGCGCAATCCTGTTTGGAAAGCGTAAACTTCACGGTTTAAGTCAAAAACACGCTTTCAGTATTTACAGAAATGCCATTTGAACTGTTTCGCTTATAAAATTGTCGTTTTAGCTCCGAATTGATCCATTCAAATCGCGTTAGCTTCGTAATTTCATAAGCTACATGTTGGAACTACTGTTAGTCAAGTTTGGAACTTTTTAATTTCATGATTAGATTTAATTAAATATATGGCTATAGGAAAACCCATTTAAATCATAACTTTCGCATTTTAGCTCCGTTTTTCGTGAACTTCGCGTTGACGTGCTCGTAGCGAGATGTAGATTATGTTTACAAATATTTTATCTTGTTTTCAATACTGTTGGTGTACTGTTCTAATGATAGGAATGTTTGCTTTGCATGAATGCTTTTGGAATGTTGTATGTTGCTGTGTTGGTCGTGTTTAGACGGTGAGGAAAACGTTGGAGACCAAGAACTCTTCGACGACCAGCAGGACCAGCACGAGTTTGTGAACTAAGGCAAGTATAGCATGGGCCTTCCTTGATGTCCTATTTCACTTTAATCAATTACTCATTTGCATGTGTCTAATTTTGATACCCGTAAGGACAACCTAGTGATTGTTTATCCTGTTCCTTGTCTCCTATGGGTTAAATGCATATGGGTAGATTGCTAGTGCTCTAACTAAACTTGATATACATGTTGATGAATGATACTATGGAACAAAGTGAGTAACATGATTTATAACAACTGTTCCATAGGGCGAATGTGCAAATGACCTTTGTTCATGTTGCTCCTGGCCCTCCATAAGGACTTATCTGTCGGCAAAAGCTGGGACTGACAGTGCAACCAGGAGAGTCATATGGCTCTGACTTTAGCTCAGTAATAGGATCTTTTCTAGCTAGTTAGAGGTTACCTTTTTGGCACAAATGGGGCTTGCCACGTTGGGTATAGGGCTGCCTCTGTTCCTATGAGTATAGCCGCGATGGATATGTGCCATAGAAAAGGGGGGTTCCTATATCTGCCTGCCAAGGAAATCTAGCGGCCCTAACTGGTTAGAGAAACCTATGAAATGGCTTCATAGTATACCCTGCCCGCTCACCTTGGCAGTGACATGGGAGTAATTAACCCGGGCATATGGGGATCACGACTCACGGTGAATGTGCACCACCTCTGCAGAGGGTAACAAACTGTTATAACAGCCGTACTCACGGTTACGAGCGACCCAGAAAACTCACAGAATAACTGGTTACTTGTTGATGATCATTTAAAGTTGTTTAATGATGATATATGGTACACTTGACACTGATATATGTTCTTATGGGATTAAATGGGAGCTTAAGCATAACTTGATAATATCTGATAATAAAAGCTGGTCGTACTAAAAATGCTAACCGTAGTTAACCAGAGTCAAACCTTTTTGAGCTTCATAACCCCATGTTAGCTTGTTAAGTACGGGATGTACTTACACTTGTTTATTTTCTTTATTTGGATAAAAATCCCGGATGGGTAACAGATGACAACGGGTATGAGGATTTTCCGGAGGATTTTTAGGCTTGTGGTCAACCAGTTGACCTTCCCTGTGATGAAGCCCACGAGAGTTTATTATCTTTTATTTTTCCGCTGTGTGATGTAAGACTAAGTTGTATTATGGATGTGATGTAAGGGACACCGTGATGGTACTTTATATGATTTGTCGACTTGTGTGTGTGACTGTTTCTTGGGCACACATAAGTATTGTGCATTCAATTTTATCCTTAAAATTGGGTGTGACAAATTGGTATCAGAGCCGTGTTGACTGTAGGACGCAAGCCTAGTTAGAAAATGGTCGTTTTAGCATCTTTGCTCCTCTGGTTTCTTGCTTACTGTCTTATTCTTGTTATTTTATTAAAACATTTATGCTTTTCATACCTTAATCTATTATTTAAAATTGTTGATTCTAATTCTATCTCACTTTAAATCTATAGATATCTCATAATCCGAAGACTGCTCGCCTCAGCACCGCCGGCTATCGTGCCATGTTCACACCGCGTGCCCCACAGGTGGAGAGGGAGATTGTGATCATCTTCGACGACGAGGAGATGGCTACACCGACGCCTACACCTGCTTCTACACCAGTCGCCGTGCCCGTCTATCCTGTTGTAGCTACACCTGAGGAGTCGACGGCTACTTCCCCTACACCTACACCCTCCCCAGCTATCCCCATGGACGACGAGGAGATTGGCTGGAAGTGCAAGTACTACTTCAAGCTAGCTCCAGAGATAGCCTACTACCACACTCTCCTCACTCACGTACTAGACGACTACTACCCCAACTTGCACGCCTCCATCAGCTACCACTGCGCCGAGTACCAGCATCCATTGGAGGCTACCTTCTGGAAGGTAGAGCTGGTGGTCACCGCTTGGAACGATATCAAGAATGGACATGAGGTGGAGACTGTCCACTGTGCCCCTGCTAGGAGAGCCCATGCTTTGGATGGCATGGAGGATGCAGCACAGAATGCCTACATCCACTACCATGGTCGTTGCTTTGAGGCCATGAGGGAGGATCGCTTCAAGTTCCTTCCTCGAAATGATCATGAGGGTGTTTGGCAGGTTTTGGCTCCACCAGAGAATGACCTAACTCTGGAGGCAATGGTGTAGCATGTCCACGCTATGCAGGGAGTGGATGAGGAAGTCAAAGGAGAACTGCGTGCATCTCAGAGGGTGCAGAGACGTCTTCAGAAACAAGTGGATGAACTTCGAGCACAACTTGGACAGCCTTCCATCTACAAGAAGAAGCGCCGGTCCTTCACCATGATTGACACCGCTCCATAGGTGTTAGGTGCCTTGATCTAGATTACCACGTCGTTAGTTCGTGTTCTTATTTAGTCTTGTTGGTCTTGTGAACTTGGTTGATTAGATGTTTAATTTGTGAACTTGGTTGATTTGGTATTTTGCTTGATTGCTGGAAGTTTGTGGGCATGTCCACAACTTCCTTAGATTGGAACTTTAAGTTTAGAATGAAATCTTAATGCAGATGTTTCACTTTATCTTATCTCTGCTGTGCTGATTTCTGGAGCAGCCTGTGTTCTTTTTCTGGTATCTCGAAATCTGGGATGATAAAAATTCTGAAATTTTTGTAGAGATAACTAGACCTCTATATCTTTCGAGTGTCTTTAGAATCACGTCAATAGCTGTTCAGGTTTGGGAGATCTAGCTGACACAAGTTGATGTTCCTGCCCTGTCTGGAACTCAGAACAATTTCGATTTAGCTCTACTTTTGACTATGTGTGAGTCCGAATCTGTAAAAGTGGTCTAAATGAAAGTTGTAGCTGATGTCCTAAGCTTTCTAACAAATCTTGGTGCACCTCTGTTGGATCTCTGAAACTCGATTTATAACAGTTTTACTAAACTGCTGAATTTGAATCTTGTCCAGAAAATTCTCAGCATTGTTTCTTATCTTTTGTAAGCTCTCTATAATTGGAAAAAATCTCTAAATTTTGCACATTTGTTGGAAAATAGATGGCTGCAAGAGGAGGAAGAGGCAGAGGCCATGGTCGTGGGCATGATGCTCTCATAAATCCACCACCGCCACCTGTGACCATGGAACAGATATTGGGAATGCAAGCGCAGCTGATGCAAGCTATGATGCAGCGCTTGGACAATGAACCTGCAAGAGGACCACCGCCTGTTCAGGTCAGAGATAAGCGTGGAGAGTTCATGAAAGGTTGACCACCGGTGTTCACCCATGCCTCAGACCCTATGGAGGCAGATGATTGGTTGCGTGCTATAGAGAAACAACTAAACATAGCACAATGCAACGACCTTGAGAAGGTGTTGTACGCTTCTGGGCAACTCCAAGGAGCTACTCAGGATTGGTGGGAATCATTCTAGTTTGGATGTCCCAATAATGCTCCTGCTATCACTTGGCAGGAATTCAAGGACAATTTCCAGTCATACTTCCTGATGGACTTATGGAACTAAAGCAGGAAGAATTCAGATCCCTCAAGCAAGGATCACTGACTGTGGCGGAGTATCGAGACAAGTTTGCCCAACTATCACGCTACGCTCCTAATGATGTAGCGGATGACAAGGATAAGCAACGCCGTTTCCTCAAGGGACTCTATAATGGACTACAGCTCCAGCTAATGTCTAATACTTACCCTAACTTCCAGTCTTTGGTGAATCGCGCAATCATGATTGATGATAAGCGCAAGGAGATGGAAGCTAAGAAGAGAAGGCTCCAAGGGCAAGCTTCTAGAAGCAACACTCACCCACGTGCTTATCCCCAGCAAGGTTTCCAGCAGAGGAATCAAGGACCAACTCACCAAGGAAACCGTGGTCAGTATCCTCAGCAGAACCAGTTCCAGCAACGCCCTCAGTATCAGCAACAGTTTGGAAATCAGTGTCCCCCGCAATAGACCAGCAATCCTACAACACGCCAGGGAGTGCCCAACAATGCTCTTGTGAAGAGTGGTGCACCCAACAATCCTAATGCCTGCTACCGATGCGGAGAAGTAGGTCACTATGCTCATTAGTGTCCTAAGAAGCAGAACCAACAAGCACCTCAGAACCAGACCAACAATTAGAAGTTCAACGCCCGACCACCTCACATGGCGAAGGTGAACTATGTGTCATCTGATGCAGCTTAGGAGATGCCTGAGGTCATGCTGGGTACGTTCAGCGTCAACTCTATTTCTGCTACCGTACTTTTTGATTCTGGTGCTTCGCATTCTTTTATCTCCCAAGCTTTTGTTAGAATGCATAGCATACCATTGTGTGCCATGAAAAACCCCATACTAGTGAATTCCCCGGGAGGTAGTATGCCAGCTTCTTATTGGAGCCCCTCAACTAGCATTTCCTTAAGGGGGGTAGACTTCAAAGTGAAGCCTATTGTGTTGAGAACAGCAGGAATTGATCTTATCCTGGGGATGGATTGGATGAAACAACACCGGGCAGTGATTCAGTGTCAGGAGAAATCTATGGTTGTGACATCATAGGATGGGGATAGAATCTGTGTAGAAGTAGTAGTGCAAGCTCAGCCTACAGCCATAGTGAACCAGCTAGATGGTGAAGTCAATGAACAAGATCATGTTGTGGAGGAGTTCTCGAATGTCTTCCCCGATGACTTGCCAGGTATGCCACCTGACCGAGACATTGAATTCATTATTGAATTATTACCTGGAACTGCACCGATAGCTAAACGTCCATATAGAATAGGAGTTAATAAATTAGAAGAGCTTAAGAAACAACTAAAAGAGTTGCAAGAAAAAGGTTTCATACGCCCCAGTTCTTCCCCATGGGGGGCCCCTATGATCTTTGTGGATAAGAATGATGGTAGTCAACGGATGTGTATGGATTACCGCTCACTTAATGAGGTTACCATCAAGAATAAATACCCTTTGCCTAGGATTGATGATTTGTTTGATCAATTGAGAGGAGCTTATGTGTTCTCCAAGATTGATCTCTGATCTGGATATCATCAGCTTAAGATTCAGAACTCAGACATACCCAAGACAGCATTCACTACACGGTATGGATTATATGAGTACATTGTTATGTCTTTTGGATTGACCAATGCACCTGCATACTTCATGTATCTGATGAATAAGGTGTTCATAGAGTTTTTGGATAAATTTATGGTAGTATTCATAGATGACATACTAATATTCTCCAAGACTGAAGAAGAACATGCGGAACACATAAGGTTGGTCTTGCAAAAGCTTAGAGAACATAAGTTGTACGCTAAGTGGAGCAAGTGTGAGTTTTGGTTAAAGGAAGTCTCTTTTCTGGGTCATGTTGTCTCCAATGGTGGAATAGCAGTGGATCCAGGCAAAGTACAAGATATATTGAATTGGAAACCACCAACCACTATAAGTGAGATTCATAGCTTTTTGGGATTAGCTAGTTATTACCGAAGGTTCATTGAAGGCTTTTCCAAGCTAGCCAAGCCCATGACAGCTCTGTTGGAAAAGAATGCTAAGTATGTATGGTCGGATAAATGCCAGGCAAACTTTGAAGAGCTAAAGAAGAGGTTGACTACAGCTCCAGTATTAATCTTGCCCGATTTAAGCAAGAACTTCTCTATATATTGTGATGCATCCCATTTGGGTCTTGGATGTGTGCTTATGCAAGAAGGAAGAGTGGCTGTATATGCATCTAGACAACTAAGGAAGCATGAGTTGAATTATCCTACTCATGACTTGGAATTAGCAGTTGTGGTTCATACTTTAAAGATCTAGAGACATTATCTGATTGGACATAAGAGTGATATCTATACTGATCATAAGAGTTTAAAGTATATCTTCACCCAATCAGATCTGAATCTGAGACAACGTCGTTGGTTGGAATTGATCAAAGACTATGATTTGGAAGTGCATTATCACCCGAGAAAGGCAAACGTCGTAGCCGATGCACTTAGCAGAAAAAGCTATGCCAATGGACTTCAGATAACATCTATGTCAGCAGAGTTGTGTGATGAAATGGAGTATCTCAACTTGAGCCTGGTCACTAATGTAATGGAATTGGTGATAGAACCTACATTGGAGCAGGAGATACGCAAAGGTCAATTGGAGGATGAAAAACTTAAGGAGATAGCAGAGAATGTAGTGCTTGGAAAGGCACCCGGATTCAGAATGGATAAGAATGGTACTCTTTGGTTCAGGAAAAGGATATGTGTACCAGAAGTGAAAGCTATCCGAGATGCAATTTTGCAAGAGGCCCATGAGTCTGCTTACTCTATACATCCTGGAAGTACCAAGATGTACTTGGATCTCAAGGAGAAGTATTGGTGGTATGGTTTGAACAGAGATGTGGCAGAATATGTGGCTTTGTGTGACACTTGTCAAAGAGTGAAAGCTAAGCATCAAAGACCTACAGGGTTACTACAACCAATGAAGATCCTTGAATGGAAATGGGAAGAAGTTGGTATGGATTTTATTATAGGACTGCCCCGCACTCAAAGAGGTTATGATTCAATATGGGTAATAGTGGATCGACTCACCAAGGTTGCTCACTTTTTACCAGTCAAGACTACCTATAATGGTGCAAGATTAGCAGAGTTGTACATGGAAAGAATAGTGTGCTTACATGGTGTTCCCAAGAAAATTGTGTCGGATAGAGGCACCCAATTTACATCATAATTCTGGCATAAAGTACATAGATCTTTAGGAACAAAGCTGAATTTTAGTTCTGCTTACCACCCGCAAACTGATGGACAGACTGAAAGAATCAACCAGATTTTAGAAGATATGTTGAGAGCTTGTGCGCTTCAGTATGGTGATAGTTGGGATAAGAGTCTATCTTACGTAGAGTTCTCGTACAATAACAGTTATCAGAAGAGTCTCAAGATGGCACCTTTTGAGGAGTTGTATGGACGTAAGTGTAGAACGCCTTTGTTCTGGAATCAGACTAGAGAAACTCAAGTGTTTGGTCCTGATGTCCTTAGAGACATGGAAGAACAAGTGAGAATGATTAGAGATAATTTGAGAGTAGCTCAGTCCCGACAGAAGAGTTACGCTGATACCCGCAGAAGAGAGCTGACTTTCGAGATTGGTGATTCTGTGTACTTGAAAGTGTCACCAATGAGAAGTGTGAGAAGATTCAATATGAAGGGAAAGTTAGCACCAAGGTATATAGGACCTTTTAAGATCCTAGAGAGACGTGGAGAAGTAGCTTATCAGTTGGAACTGCCTGAGAGTTTGTCCGGTGTGCACGACGTGTTCCATGTTTCCCAATTGAAAAAGTGTTTGAGGGTACTAGAAGAACAAATTCCTTTGGAAGAACTTGCTATCAAGGAAGATCTTACTTATGAAGAGTATCCGATAAAGATCTTGGAAACTGCCAAAAGAGTTACGAGAAGCCGAACAGTAAAGATGTGCAAGGTGCAGTGGAATCGTTATAGAGAGGATGAGGCTACTTGGGAAAGAGAAGAGGATCTGAGAAAGACTTATCCCCAACTGTTTGAGTAAGCAATCACCCGAATCTCAGGGACGAGATTCATCTTAAGGGGGGGGGGGGGGTAGAATTGTAACATCCAAAAACTTGCAATCTTTTAAAATAGTAAATTTGATTTATTTATGTTATATTGTGTGCATTAAAAGATAGGGAAATAATAAATTTTATGGAATTAAAATTTAAAAATAAGGTTAGAAACTTTTTGATGCATATATGCTGCTGCATATCATTTTGTGAATGTTTGGAACTTATTAAAGATTTTAAAAAGAATTGAAATTTGAATTTAAAAATGGATTTGGAAAATTGTAGAAAAAGAAAAAGAAAAGAATCTTTTCCCGCTTTTCTTCCCCTTTCTTGAAATCTGCCCGCTGCCCCCCTCTCCCCTTTCCCCGCTCGGCCCGGCACCGCAGCCCAACTCTCCCCTTTCCCCACCCCGTGGCCCAGCACCCCGCCAACCGCCAGCCCAGCCGCGTGCATCAGCCGCGCCAGCCCAGCAGCCGCGCCAGCCCAACAGCCGCGCTAGCCCAGCATCGCGCCAGGCAACCGCTGCGCCTCCTTTCTGCGCCCAGCCGCTGACCGCCTAGCCTCGCTGTCAGAGCTGCCCCCTTCCTCCCGCGTCCACACCCGGTCAGCTGCAACCGCCACCGAACTGCGCCCGCTCCTCGCGCATCGTGGGTGCGTTGCCTGCTCCTCGGCCTCGATTTAAAGGAGCCAGACCCCCCGCACGCACCCGGCTGCTCCCCGCTCTCGTCTTCGCGCTCGCCAAGCACCGAAGAAGCCCGCAACCACCGCAGCCGAAGGTCGCCAGGATTTGCCATCGCCGAGCTCGAAACCTCCGCGCGAGCAGTCGACTCTGAGCCACCCCCGTCTCCATTTCTCCCTTGGTGAGCTTCGCCTTGTTCCCCTATCTCTCCCGGTACCGTTATTTTCTTTTTTCTTGGCTTCTTGAGCCCTGGCCGCGAGCTCCGCAAGCCATCATCACCGGCCATGGCGGCCACCGTGCTACCCGCTATTCTCGGCCACCGTATCAGCATGGCCGAGACACCCTTCCTCCCCCACATCCCCCGGTGCGCTCGGATTTCCGTTTAGTGAACCCTAGCCCCTAACCGCGCGCGACCAAGACCTCCATGCCACCGGCAATGGCGCCTCACCACCGGCGTCACTGTGGCCGGCCGGAATTCTTCTCTCTCCCTCCCCAGGTCTAATCCGAGCCCTCCATCCATGATCCAACGGTCGTGATCAGCCGATACCCCTTTGCACGGCTGTTCTATAAAAGAGACCCTGGACTTTTCTAAGTCCTAACCCGCAGTCCAAGGCGTAGTTCCCCGAATGCGCAATCCCGTTTGGAAAGCGTAAACTTCACAGTTTAAGTCAAAAATACGCTTTCAGTATTTACAGAAATGACATTTGAACTGTTTCGCTTATAAAATTGTCGTTTTAGCTCCGAATTGATCCATTCAAATCGCGTTAGCTTCGTAATTTCATAAGCTACATGTTGGAACTACTGTTAGTCAAGTTTGGAACTTTTTAATTTCATGATTAGATTTAATTAAATATATGGCTATAGGAAAACCCGTTTAAATCATAACTTTCGCATTTTAGCTCCGTTTTTCGTAAACTTCGCGTTGACGTGCTCGTAGCGAGACGTAGATTATGTTTACAAACATTTTATCTTGTTTTCAATACTGTTGGTGTACTGTTCTAATGATAGGAATGTTTGCTTTGCATGAATGCTTTTGGAATGTTGTATGTTGCTGTGTTGGTCCTGTTCAGACGGTGAGGAAAACGTTGGAGACCAAGAACTCTTCGATGACCAGCAGGACCAGCACGAGTTTGTGAACCAAGGCAAGTATAGCATGGGCCTTCCTTGATGTCCTATTTCACTTTAAGCAATTACTCATTTGTATGTGTCTAATTTTGATACCTGTAAGGATAGCCTAGTGATTGTTTATCCTGTTCCTTGTCTCCTATGGGTTAAATGCATATGGGTAGATTGCTAGTGCTCTAACTGAACTTGATATACATGTTGATGAATGATACTATAGAACAAAGTGAGTAACATGATTTATAACAACTGTTCTATAGGGCGAATGTGCAAATGACCTTTGTTCATGTTGCTCCCGGCCCTCCATTAGGACTTATCTGTCGGCAAAAGCTAGGACTGACAGTGCAACCGGGAGAGTCATATGGCTCTGACTTTAGCTCAGTAATAGGATCTTTTCTAGCTAGTTAGAGGTTACCTTTTTGGCACAAATGGGGCTTGCCACGTTGGGTATAGGGCTGCCTCTGTTCCTATGAGTATAGCCACGATGGATATGTGCCATAGGAAAGGGGGGTTCCTATATCTGCCTGCCAAGGAAACCTAGCAGCCCTAACTAGTTAGAGAAACCTATGAAATGGCTTCATAGTGTACCCTGCCCGCTCACCTTGGCAGTGACATGGGAGTAATTAACCCGGGCATATGGGGATCACGACTCGCGGTGAATGTGCACCACCTCTGCAGAGGGTAACAAACTGTTATAATAGCCGTGCTCACGGTTACGAGCGACCCAAAAAACTCACAGAATAACTGGTTACTTGTTGATGATCATTTAAAGTTGTTTAATGATGATATATGGTACACTTGACACTGATATATGTTCTTATGGGATTAAATGGGAGCTTAAGCATAACTTGATAATATCTGATAATAAAAGCTAGTCGTACTAAAAATACTAACCACAGTTAACCAGAGTCAAACCTTTTTGAGCTTCATAACCCCATGTTAGCTTGTTAAGTACGGGATGTACTTACACTTGTTTATTTTCTTTATTTGGATAAAAATCCCGGATGGGTAACAGATGACAACGGGTATGAGGATTTTCTAGAGGATTTTTAGGCTTGTGGTCAACCAGTTGACCTTCCCTGTGATGAAGCCCATGAGAGTTTATTATCTTTTATTTTTTCGCTGTGTGATATAAGACTAAGTTGTATTATGGATGTGATGTAAGGGACACCGTGATGGTACTTTATATGATTTGTCGACTTGTGTATGTGACTATTTCCTAGGCATACATAAGTATTGTGCATTCAATTTTATCCTTAAAATTGGGTGTGACACTAACCAAGTCCAAAGTATGGTCCTGCCCGGTCTCCAATTATTATCCACATATATTTCATGTGATAGTAACAGGATAATGGTAACAATAATATATTTCCTATCTCTCGTGAGTGATAGGTAATCACTCGACTTCAACCAGATCTTATAGCATAGCAATCTACATGATCCTGACATACTAGTAAGACTCATAGGATAATGATATATATATATATGCAAATGGTTTTCATTCAACTCCTTAAAACATAATGCACAAGCATAAGATAAAGTGCAGAATAGTAGGAGTTATGCACCAGGGCTTGCCTGGGTAAGATATAACCAAGTTAGCTTTTATCTTGGCGGCATGATCATCAAGTCACCATCTGCTTCCGCTACTCTCAATGACTCCACGATCCAACATCGCTCCTATCATGAAATACGTGGATGCAACGCAGGGACATAAATAATCAATGGCATCCGCAACTCTAAAATACGATTACGTCTCGTAAGCTAACGAGCTAGCTCTAATGACTAACATACCAAGCCATGTATCCACGTGGTCAAGTGAGGCTCATTTTCAAAAAGTGTTTTCGTTCTACAAACCCCAACTAATTTTTGACATTTGATTGATTAAATGTATATTTACGTACTATGGCTCATTTAGTTACCTTAACAAACTAATTCCTATGGAGCAACAAAAATTATAGTGAGCACCTAATACTGTTAGGAATCTACTATAAAAATTTTAGGGCCAGTACTACTACCAATTCGTCATAATAATTCCTACAAGTTCATATTTTACCCATTTTAAGTGCTTCAAATTAATTAGTCTACTCTTGAAAATTCTATGAAACTAAGTGAACAAAATATATTAGCAGATAGGTCATGATTTTAGGAACCTAAAGAAATTGGTTTCATAATTTTTGGACACCTACATGATTTTATATGATTTACCAAAGATCAGCTCAGAAATGTAATTAGAAAACCATTTAACTAATTCGCTTAAAAAGAAAGGCGACGAGCCCAGTGCGGCCCACTGTGCGAAAGCAGCCCACCGCGCGAATGTGGCCCACGCGAGCCAGCCCATGACAGGGGTAGCTCGCGCGCGTTGGCACTCTTGCAAAAACACCCTCGCGTTACCAGGCATTAGCGCGAGCACTACGTGTACTATTCCTATAGACAGCGACTTTGCAAGGAAGCCCTCGTATTCTCTCGTCTTCGCATCGGAGAGGTCCCCAATGCCTCCGCGCTCGTCGGTGCGACACTAGTCGGCACTGAGTCGCTACGCCAGCCAACTGGGATCCACGCAGACCTAGCTAGGGGGTCGACCCTTACCTATGGGCTGACGCGCAACTTCGGGCAGCGATGGGACAAGTTGATACATAGTAGGATGGCCTCCCCACGACAGCGGGCACCCTGCAGCGGCGGCAACCACGTTCCGGTGAGCCTTGGCATAAAAGAGGTGATAGAAACAGTGGCTTGGCCGAAGACGCCCCGAGCTAGCCTGGTCACGTGCGCTTCAAGCGTGATGGTGGGCCACGGTGGCACGACCGCGTCTACGTCGCGAGGGTAACCGTAGGGGTATTGCTTAGGTGCGCACAACGAGAAGGGGTGCAAGGTGGGTCGAGTGATGCAGCCAATTTGGCCTGAGACGGTGAGCTAGTTGCTGCTTACGGTGGTGGCGGGCTACGTCGCTACTATAGACAAAACATGCATGCCACCGACCGGCACTGCCTGTGGGGCTGCTACACCATAAATGGCAAAGCGACGGTGCGGGCAGCAGAGGAGGGGGTAAGCCCTCGTGCACACAGCGAGGGGACGAGCACATCATGACACAGTATTAGCAGCGACGGCATCACAACAGAGCGGTACGGGACAGCGGAGTAGCAGCAGCTAGCGGCCCACAGCACAACATGGCGAGTGACAGCGACACAACGTGGCAGCGGGATGGGACGTCTACACGGCAGGGCGGCCAGGGCACCGGGTTGTTGGTGGCGACAGTACTGCACGGCAAGGCCAGACGGCCAGTTGCATCCGATCAGGACGGGGCAGTGCGCGAGCGCGCGTTCGAGCCCAGCGACACCGAGGCTCCACGCGATGGTGACCGTGCACACTCGGCCAGGCAACCGAAGCAAGTGTCGTGCATGAATTTTAAAGCATTCGAAACGTCTGAACCGTTGATCCAATCCTCAAACCACTTTTGCTATACCTTAGAGGGTATATTAGGCTACTAAAACAAGCCATAATACTACTCTACTCCTTAACCCAATTTCTCTACAAAAATTGCTAAACATCACAATGCCTAACCTTTTGAAAGTTTATGAAATTTTCGAAGTGTTAAATGGATTTCTATTTCTAGTTGCACTTTTAAGCTATTGAATATAGTACTTAACAACATTATCTCTCAACACCAAGTATTTCATTGTCGTCTACAAATCTCACATTTCAAACTTTATTAAGGTGTCACATACATCTTCTATAGTATTTTTGTTCAATAAAAATTAGTTTTAAACCCTAAGTGATATAACATGACAATTGAATCAACTTTCGTTTCATATTTTTGTTGATCGTTTTGAGTTATAGAAATTGATCTACATACTTTATTACATGCATTAACACATAAACATGATGCCCATGATATGTTTTAGTAAATGATTTACGGTGTAACACTGAGGGTGTTACAGTCTCGCCTTCTCCTAAATTTGAAATTTGAATCATGGCACGTGATGGTTGATTGGATGCATAGAATAACTGATCAATATGCGGAGAAAAGTTTTTTATGTCGACGTTGCATAGAAATTAGTGGTTCGATGAATAAAAATTAATTTTGTGACCGCGTATAACCTCTTCACGAGATGGACATTCCACCTGACACAACCTGATAGAGCTGACGCATGCATGTATGCACGCATTCAATCTAATCTCTTTCATTTTTTCATTATAATTCATCAACGAAGCATACGATTCAAAAACAGTTTTCACCATTGAACTCCTGACCTTTTTGTGCACGATTCAAGATCCATTGTGAATATTTTTTGAAAAAATTTAAAAATAAAAAATTTAAAATTTGAATCATGACACGTGATGGACGATTGAATGCATAGAAACAATTGTCAAGATGCACCAAAAAGTTTTTTGCGCCGACGTTGCATAAAAATTAGTAGTTGGATGAATAAAAATTAATTTTTTACCACGTAAAAACCTCTCTGCGAGATGGACATTCCACCTGAGACAACCGTGGTTGCCTCCACCAACATCATGCTTTCGTCTACGCATAGAAACTTGTGAGCGAGAGCATAGAAACATGTCGATGATCTTGTCTTTTTCCAAGATTTGAAATTTGAATCATGGCACGTGATGGCTGATTGAATGCATAGAATCACCTATCAAGATGCGTAAAAAAGTTTTTGGCACCGATGTTGTATAGAAATTGGTGGTCGAATGAATAAATATTAATTTTGTTATTGTGTAAAAACCTCTCCACGAGATAGACATTCCACCTGACATAACGGTGATTGCCTCCACCAGCATCATGCTTCTCAATATGGAGATGTATAATTAACATGGGAATAATGCATAGAACAACGCATTTGAAATTTGAAAAATAGCAAGTGATGGATGATCAGATTTATAGAATCAATTGTCAAGATGCGCAGAAACGTTTTTGGCACCAAGATTGCATAGAAACTAGCAGTTAAATAAATAAAAATTGATTTTCTTACCATATAGAATTGTGTACCAACAATGTATAGAAAGCCACATATAATTGTTCCAACAATGTATGTTAAAGTGTTCTAACAATGCATAGAAGAGTGCTCCAACCATTTATATAAATGTGTAGAAGTGCACAGATAACTGCTCCAACAATGTATACAAATTTGTTATAATAATATATAGAATAGAATACACATATAGTGGTTCACGACATGATTCAAAATCCTAAGCATATAGTCTGTATCTATACATCCTCGAACAATAGACATGATTCAAAATCCAGATCTAAGTCGCCTGTGCAAAAAAAAAATCATAGAAACCACCCTATGCATAAGCATTCCACCATCGTGTGGTTGACGACAAGCGCATTGGTGAGGATGCTGGGCGCCTCTATGTCGCCGGAGCAGAGCCGAGCCGAGCGCATCCAACTCCATGAGCCGGTCGTCGTCTCCGAACCAGGCTACCTCGCTGCTCATATGCGTGAAAGGCATATAAACATATTTTAGCATGCGCAAAAATCTATTCATGGAACTAATGTCAGCTACATTAATGCAAAAATCACAACAACATAGCATATAAATCTAACTTATCAAGCATACAGACTTATTGGTGAAATTAATATCGACTACATTGACTAAAAAATCACGGGTCATTCAGGTATGACAAGTATATAAATCAAAATCCAAAGCATGGGGCAGGACAACTAGTTTCAGCCAATGTCGGCAGTATCAAATATTTAATTTCTACAACCATAACATACAATGATTTATGCAACCACAAGAGGTAAAAATGAGTCATTATTTTACAGCCAGATCAAAAAAAAAATCAGAAAAGGAGAGTGTTGTACTCGAATAGTGGTGGATGCACTTATTATCTCTATATCCATCATAGTGTCACCATTTTACTAACCAATAGTGTCAAAACTGCATGCTAAGGAAAATCTACTGCTACAATTGGAGAGTGTTGTACTTGAATGAGTAAACGGAAGATTCAGAAAAGGAGATTCAAAAGAAATCAAAGATTCAGCACAATACATCCTCGATCCATCGATTCATGAATGTGCTGCATGCTGCCACCAGCAACTCTGTACTCAAAATGGAGAGAGAAAATTTCAGATCTATGGAACGTCATTACTAGAAAATACAAAACAAAGAAAAAATGGCAAATGTCCATCATCATTCCCAGGCAAAGCCTGTATCACTTGCACTCACATGATCCTTCTTGCTATACTTGTATGTTCAAACAGTAATTATGTACTTATTATAAAAATCGTATTCTGTAACAAACTAAGCTAAGAACTCAAGTTCAATAATAAAATGAGATCTGAATATACGCATCCTTTTCTGTTGGTAAATACACAAATTCGAATTATCAATTAGAACTGAACTTACATTCAGAACGAAAACTCCTTGATAGAATATAAAAGTGAAGAACAGTGCGTATGAGATACCTGATTCATGGACAGAGAAACTAAGGCCCGTTGCAATCATTCCTGCCGGTCTTGCTACATGAGCAAATGAGCATGTTAAAATCACATCGATCTTGCTACATGAGCATACGAGCAGGTTTCCACCAGTCAATCATAAAAGAAATAATACCCTAGCAGGGATAGGGGCGCCGCTGGCCGCGTCATCGTTCGTGGCAGTGGTAGAGACTAGCGAGGAACCAATGGTGTGCTGCCATCCATAAATCCTGATTTGCATCACCGCCAAGCAGTAGATCTCAAGGCCCAAGCACCTAGTGGGGCCGTGCTCCACCATTGGGGGTGGAGATCACCACGGAGAGGGGCGCCACGGCCACCAGCACAAAGAGGAGCGTCAGAAGGTCGTCGCCACCTACCGGCAGATGGGATGGACGCCATATTTTCGTACCTCCAGTCGCCAGCCAAAATAGTCGCCGCCAACCACTCGAACTCGAGAGATGGGATGGACGCTGCCAGCCTGCCACAATTTGTATTCAAATCACATAGACACAGTCATAAAAAACATAAAAAATTTAACACACAAGGTCTTGCATGCTGCCAGGGAATCGATTTAACAGGTTGTGTGTGGTGGCCATATGACAATTGTGCATAGAAAAATAACGTGAGAGATCACCTTCGTCAGCAAATCCATATATATATATATATATATATATATATATATATATATATATATATATATATATATATATATATAGGGAGAGGCTATTCAGTAGCCGGCTACAAAATAAGTTATTCTGTAGCCACCTCCATTTACTATAATTTTATATACTAATTTACCATAATATAAATACATATTTACGGTAGTTGGGTTACTATAACACATGGGGATATTTACCATAACGTTATATTAAACCACTTAGTAAGGAGTTACTATAATCTCGTAAAATAACATAGTAATTATCGTAACTCAAAGTGGCTACAGAATAAGTTATTCTGTAGCCAGCTACAGGATAGTAGTTCTATATATATATATATATATATATATATATATATATATATGTGCACGTGACTATGTATGGAAATGTGTTCCAACATTAAATATAAACAATGTCTTTTTCATTGATTTAGTGTAAGTGGACTTGTAACTCAAAGTTTGTATCACAACATCACAAGTCTATCGCGAAGATAGAGTCCAAAATATATCAGGAAACAACTTTAAACATAGAAAATGAAATCCATTTTTGACTTGACCTGAGCTGCACACACTGGACAGTCCGGTGATGATATGATGCATGTATTCGACGCAGGCTCAATTTTAACTGCGAACTTATTATATAATCACTTCAACTCATAGTTGAGAGGAACTAGTAGAAAAGCCGTCCATCCCTCTTATGTGCGCGTTCCAATGGAGCTACTACCACCAGTGGTCTCCTTCATCGCCGTCGTGCTCGCCACTGCACTCTTTCTCACAACCATTCTCCTCGGCCGCTGGAATCCCAAGCGCAAGCTCAATCTCCCACCAGGCCCTCGGCCATGGCCGGTGATTGGCAACCTCAACCTGATCGGCGCGCTCCCGCACCGCTCTGTCCATGAGCTCTCCAAGCGATACGGCCCACTCATGTCTCTCCGGTTCGGCTCCTTCCCCGTCGTCGTTGGCTCCTCCGTCGACGCCGCAAGGTCCATCCTCAAGACCCACGACCTGGCGTTCATCGACCGTCCGAGGATGGCGTCGGGCAGGTACACCGGCTACAACTACTCCGACGTGCTCTGGGCACCCTACGGCGCGTACTGGCGCCAAGCGCGCAGGCTGTGGAAGACGGAGATCTTCAGCGCTAGGAGGCTCAGGTCGCAAGAGCACGTTCGCGACGAGGAGCTGCAAGCCATGCTGCACGACCTCTATGTCCACGGGACATCAGCAGCGGGGGCGGGGCGCGTGGTGGTGCTGCTGGACCATCTCCTCATGGTGAACCTCAACGCGATCTCACGCATGGTGCTGGGCAAGAAGTATGTCGTCAACGAGACAGGGTCGGCGACGACGCCTGACGAGTTCAAGTGGATGGTCGACGAGTTCTTCTTCCTCAGTGGAGCGCTCAACATCGGGGACATGATCCCATGGCTCAGCTGGCTGGACCCGCAGATCAGGAGGATTAAGCGGCTGGGCAAGATGTTTGATCGGTTCTTGGAGCATGTGGTGATCGAGCACATCGATCAGCGGCGGCGGCGGCGAGAAGGTGAGGAGTTTGCTGCCATGGACATGCTGGACTTGCTGCTGGAGCTCGCTGACGACCCCGACCTCGAGGTCCCAATCCAGCGGGATGGAGTCAAGGGATTTACGCTGGTAAGCACACGGGAGACTGATCACTAATTTGCTCCGTTATTACTTTATAGTCCGTTTCAGTTGTGCTCTTTTCGTCATATGTAAAAAGATTGGTTATTACACGTCACAAGGTTTCTAAAACTGGATCCTTTGCCACAGCCAGGGTTTTTAATTTCGGTATTAAAAATTTTTGGGTCTGCCTTTATGATTAGTGAAATTCGGTTCAAATTTTAATAATTACTTTCTAGAGGCTTAAACATGCTAATATGATATTTTTAGATCCAAATAAAATATGATATTAGCATGATTTTTTTAACATTTATTAAGTAGAAAAATATATACATAAATAATAGAAAATATGTGGCTAAAGTTATATTCTGAGCCCTGCCCACCGTCGCTTATGTCATCACCGTCACGGATGACATATGTTGCTTGTTTGATTCCCCTTCGGAGGGTGACTGGTGCTGCGTGTGCTTGTGTATCTTGAAAAATGTTTAGGTTCGCTATGTGCATGTGCATGTGTATCTTTGCACGTGGCCTGTGGCCATTGTTTGGAAGCTATACACGCGGAGGGTGCATTTAAAATTATTTTCGAGTAGCAGGAATCTTGGGAATTCAAAATTATAACTTCAAGTCTCACATAACATGAGCCATCCTTATCATAATACTACTACCAATAAGGCTGGATAACGAGCTGGCTCGGCTCGACTCGGCTCGGCTCGTTCTAGCTCGTTAAGATAACGAGCTAGCTCGGCTCGGCTCGTTATCCTAGAAGCTTGGCTCGTCTAATATAAGTTTTGATACTTTTTTTTCTAGAAGCTTGGCTCGTTTAGCTCGCGAGCTGGCTCGAATTGGCTCGTTATAGTTAACGAGCTAAAATCTTGGCTCAGCTTGGCTCGTTATCATAACGAGCCGAGCCGAGTCGAGCCAGCCACGAGCCGAGCGAGCTAACGAGCTTCGAGTTTTCGTCCAGCCTTAACTACCGATAATGGTCCGCCGCGGGCTTCCATCCCGCATCTAAACGGTCGGACCCTATGTGGCCTCATGATGTCCACGTATTTTACCCACCATATAAATATCCTTTCTGGTTCCATCTTGTCTCTCTCTCCTCCGTCTCTCCATTCAAAGCAATAGGGAGAGGAAGGATGTCCAGGACAGAACATGCCCGACGCATGGCTACCATGCTCCATTCGTGCCCCCACGTCGCCTCGGGTTCGCGCAACTGTGGAGACCAAGCCGACGCCTTCTCTCCCTCTCCCATTTGCTCGCCCTCGCTCCTCTCCCTCTTGCTCTGCTCGAGAGTGCAGGCATCGAGCGCCATGGTCGCCCACCCAGCTTCCACGGTCGATGCTAGCTCCCGTGCCTCCGAGCGCCCTCCTCCGTGCAACCGCTGTCCAAACTGACCACCCCATCGGCTTCCACACCCCCCGTCGGAGCTCGCCCGCCTCTTCGCCGGCCTTAACCGCCCTGCTGAGCTCCGCGCACGCTGCCGCTGAGCTCCATGCTACCGACATCTACGCGTTGTCGTTGGGCTCTACACACGTGTTGCCGACCAGCTCTGCACCGCCGAGATCCGCACCGTCGATGAGCTCCACACTAGCGACCTCCTAAAAGGTCCTAATGGCTAGAGGGGGGTGAATAGCCTATTAAAAAAATTCTACAACAATACTTAACAAACCGGTTAGATAATTATGAGACGAAGCAAGCGTTGTGCTAGCCTACTAAAATAGCAAGCCACCTACCATAATTCTAGTTTATATAGTTTCTATCCACACAAAAGCTATGACACTACACTAAGTTAATGTGCTCTCAAAGGCTAACTAAAGAGCCACACTAACCAAACTAACAAGCTCTCACAGCTAGCTACACTAAAGAGCTTAACAACTAGTTTGCAGTAAAGTGAAGAGAGTGAGTAATTTGTTTATACCGTCGTGTCGAGGAAGGAGCCAATCAATCACAAGAATGAATATCAATGAAGACTAATCACCTCGGAATCAAATGATGAACATAATGATTTTTTACCGAGGTTCACTTGCTAGCCGGCAAGCTACTCCTCGTGGCGATTCACTCACTTGGAGGTTCACGCGCTAATTGGCTTCACACGCCAAACCCTCAATAGGGTGCCACACAACCAACACAAGATGAGGATCATACAAGCCACGAGCAATCCACTAGAGTACATTTTGGCTTTCCGCCAGGAAAAGGTCAAGAACCCCTCACAATCATCACGATCGGAGCCGGAGACAATCACCACCCTCTATTCGACGATCCTCGCTGCTCCAAGCCATCTAGGTGGCGGCAACCACCAAGAGTAACAAGTGAATCCCACAGCGAAACACGAACACCAAGTGCCTCTAGATGCAAACACTCAAGCAATGCACTTGGATTCGCTCCCAATCTCACAAAGATGTTGAATCTATGATGGAGATGAGTGGGAGGGCTTTGGCTAAGCTCACAAGGTTGCTATCTCAATGTAAATGGGCAAGAGAGTGAGCTTGAGCCGGCCATGGGGCTTAAATAGAAGCCTCCAAGAAATAGAGCCATTGTACTCCTTCACTAGGCACAACACGGGGTGACCGGACGCTCCGGTCATATTGACCGGACGCTCTGGTCATATTGATCGGACGCTGGACCTCAGCGTCTGGTCACGCGATGCGTGCCACATGTCCTCTCTCTTCAAATGTTGATCGCCCGATCTCAACGGTCAAGTGACGTCCGGACGCAGCAGCTCAAAGTGATTGGATGCTGGACCTCAGCGTCCGGTCGTTTCCAGTAAGCATCCAGAAACAATTTTTCACGATCGAACTCACCCAGCATCCGGTCACTTGGTGTTTCCCCTGTGCATGACCATGTTAGTGTGACCGGACGTAGCCAACCAGTGTCCGGTCGTTTCAGCGCCAGCGTTCGATCGACGACCGACGCTGCGCTTCTTCTGCTACTACTGACCGGACATGTCGGTCCTTCAGAGACCAGCGTCCGGGCACTTATAGTGACCACGTTCACCTAAGTTTAGGGCGTCGGTGGCACCGTCGGACTGTCTGCACTCTACGGGCGAACACTCCGTCGGTGAAGTTTCTAAGCCTTGCTCATATGTGCCAAGCACCAAGTGTATCACCTTGTGCACATGTGTTAGCATATTTTCATAAATATTTTCAAGGGTGTTAGCACTCCATTAGATCCTAAATGCATATGCAATGAGTTAGAGCATCTAGTGGCACGTTGATAACCGTATTTCGATACGAGTTTCACCCTCTTAATAGTACGGCTATCGAACCTAAATATGATCACACTCTCTAAGTGTCTTGATCACCAAAATAAAATAGCTCCTGCCATTTATACCTTTGCCTTGAGCCTTTTGTTTTTTTTTCTTTCTTCTTTTCAAGTCCAAGCACTAGATCATCACCATCATCATATCATGATCTTCATTTGCTTCACCACTTGGAATATGCTACCTATCTCATGATCACTTGATAAATTAGGTTAGCACTTAGGGTTTCATCAATTCACCAAAACCAAACTAGAGCTTTCAATCTCCCCCTTTTTGGTAATTGATGACAACCCTTTCACAAAGATATGAATTGAAATTTAATTGAATCCATGTTGCTTGCCCAAGCATATTTACCATGTGCAAAAGGATATGGATAAGTTTCATAAACCCCAAATGGTAGCAATTGCTCCCTCTACATATGTGCTAAGAGTTTGGATTGTAACTTGCACATATGCTTAGATAGGAAATATAGGAGACAGTGTCTACCCAATGATGCTAAGGTATAAAAGATGGACCTTTAAAGTGTGATACCAATTGGAGTGCACTATTATATCATCCTTAGCACCATGGTTAGCTCGATACCACTTGGAAACACTTGGAAATGAAATCACAAGATAAACTTATGCATGCTAGATTTTTATTTCATTATTCAAACCTATAACTAGCATACACCACACAAACATGAATATTGGATTACTATTTTATTGGATATTGAAGATCTAAAAGTACCGAAGGCTATTTTTAGATTACTATTTTATTGGATATTGAAGACCTAAATGGTCTCAAGTTTTCAAATTTTTAACAATATAGTTTTTGAACTCATCGAAAACTACAATTTCGAATGAAGCATGTCTCAATCCATGTTGTTTGAAAATTCAAGAAAAATAATTTAAAACATTGAGAACTTAAATGTATATTTAGACCCCTAAACAATCTCAAATAAAAAAATTATAAGCTACAAAGATTATTTTTTGAAAGAAATCAGCTACAAAGTTTACATCCCATCTTGCTCTACAACTCTAAAATAAGGTTTCTCTCCATCTGCCTTCTTCATTCATCATTTAGAAATGCTATGAATTTATTTGTGCAACAAATATTTCTAGTGACGGCCATCTTACCAACTGCATCTGAAAATCAATATTCTGGTGGTCATTGGTAACACTGGCATAATGGATCACCCCTGAAAAAAAAAACAAGATGCTTCTAAATTTCGCTTTTGTTAGTGTAACTAATGAAATGATGCATACACATTTCAGATTTTCATAAGATTTTTAGGATTTATCTTTTTTTCCTAATACATTGTGCAAGGATTAATGTGGAGGTGCCAAAAGAGACTATTTTAATGACAAATTTATTACTACAGACATTATAGAAAAAAGTATCAGTGGTTTAGTCATCCCTCTATTTTTCTCTTTTGGTACTGAAGAATATGTCTAGTGAGTTATTACATGCTTTGCACATCAATATAGTTGAAACTATAATAGTTACTCATGAGTACATACCCGCGGGTATCCTAATCGGCATCCTACATCCCTTACTTAAGACCATACCTGGCCACCGACCGGAAAATTCTGAGCCACCCGGTCTAGAATCCCATGTAATCGACAGAAAAATGTAAATAAACTATCAAACATATGTGTTTTCTAAAGTAATATCTATTATATGCAAGTTCTTATATATATGATTTGTTATATGCAAGTTCTCCAACCTTCGAGGAATACATATTTCCTTGAAGGTTTATGATGATAGCCAAGGAAACAACAATTTCCTTGGTAGTTCCATTTCAGCCCTCAAGAAAATTCTTGCCCATCAAGGTAATTCGGGATTATGGTAGTGTCATGAAGTTGGGCAACGCAAATTAATCTGCATGATCTTATGTAATCTAGCAATAGATGGGACGATTGCTTTTGTTGCTCTTATCATTTGCAATATGTTTTACTTTTACCCACATCAAGCACTCCTAGGTTCATATGAGTCGTAGCTAGAGAGCTAGAAATATGTAATCATTAATTGTACTTCCTGACCTGCATTATCGAATAACTAACGGAGTAGAGTTGTTTTAGAAAAGAATTTTCTGACACGCTAGCTCTTGCAGGATCTCATCGTTGGCGGCACGGACACCTCATCGGTGACCATCGAATGGGCCATGTCCGAGCTCCTGAGGAAACCCGATGTGCTCACCAAGGCCACCGAGGAGCTGGACCGTGTCATCGGCCGCGAACGCCTTGTCACGGAGGGGGACATCACGAAGCTCCCGTACATGCAGGCCATCGTCAAGGAGACCATGCGCCTGCACCCGGTGACGCCGTTGCTGGCGCCGCGGCTGTCCCGGGAGGACGCGTCCGTGGACGGCTACGACATCCCGACGGGCACGCTCGTGTTCGTCAACGTCTGGGCCATCGGCCGTGACCCGGCCGTGTGGGGGGATGCTTCCGACGAGTTCCGGCCAGAGAGGTTCGTCGGGAGCAGCCTGGACGTGAAGGGGCAGGACTTTGAGCTGCTGCCGTTCGGGTCTGGCCGTCGGATGTGCCCCGGCATCGGGCTTGGGCTAAAGATGGTGCAGGTGATTCTAGCGAACCTGGTCCACGGGTTTGCGTGGAGGCTCCCCGACGGCATGGCGAAGGAGGAGTTGAGCATGGAAGAGAAGTTCGGGCTGTCCATGCCGCGCTTGATCCCACTCCAAGCCGTCGCCGAGCCTAGGCTTCCGGCTCACCTATACGCCAGGCCGCCTCCATGATGCACGCATACATACTTGTGCGTGTGTGCGTTGCCTGCATTTGTCTCTGCGTGTACGTGGAACACAAGCATGATGCATTTGCTTCGAGCCTTCGACAGGAAATAAACGTGTGTATCCACGTATATCAGCGCTGTGTCAATTCTTATCCACGTGGCATCATGGCCATGCTTAATGACGATTTCAATCACGTTTCTCTTTTTCATAATAAGTATGTAATGGAACTCCATTCTCACAAGCGGATCCCATATACCAAGGAGGTAAAGGGGACTATATGCATGTTTTCTCAATGTGCTAGAGCAACCATCTCCTACGATCATAATTATGGTCATGCTTGGAACCTTTGCTGATCTTGTCTCACCTAGCCAGCCTCGCCTAGCAAAGTAGAGACAACAACCTTTACTCATGCAGGCAAGCTGATTTGGCTCTCCTGAACGGGCAAGGAAATCCTTGCTGAGGAGAGCTAGGTTGTCGGGCAAAGTAAGAGTTTGTGATTACAGCCTTAGATCTTTAGGAGTTGTTAGTAGCCCATCATCACAGCCTGGGTCACCTCCAGCAAGGCTACGCATTTACCTCCAAAAACGGGCACATTCCCATCAAATGGAAACAAAGGGAGCAAAAGATATGACATGCCTGTGCTGCAAGGCATCACGAACAAAACACGAACCGGGCATCACAACCAAATTTATCATGAATGAAACCTAGATCCGGGCTGGATGGATGCCCTCCTTGCTGGATCCAGGACGGATCCACGCGTGCCTTCGCCTCCACATCAACTTGAGAGGAGTGCTGTGATTTGGTTTGCTTTGTGCTGACTGCAATATAATAATGAGCGGGATTAATTATTTTTAGACGCAGGTCTCTAAAAATATATTTACGGTTGTGGTGTTTATTGGACTGTCTTCATAAATAAGTTGATCGCCTCTGAAATTCACTAGATATTTTTGGAGATATTGATGTTTTGAAACCGTGTATGTAAAGTGTGATGCGACTGTCTCCTAAAATTGTTTTTTTAAACACTGAAGTGAAAGGTGTTATATATTCCCATGCAACAATTGGAAGGGAATCATGCATGGACCAATATGCAGTCAGGGATCGGATAGCATGCATAGTTCTCCAGGATCGAGCACATATGGTAGTTTGGAGATACATGCTGTAGTTTTATGTATAAGAGACGACCTCAAACTACCAAACGCTGAGACTATCTCCGACGAGTGGCGTAAATGGACACCTAAACTTAAAATGGGTAGCAAAAGATATAAAATTAGTCTCCAACAGAGTACCTATACGGGAGACCTATTTTGAGTTGTCTGAGAGCCACAACCTAAATATGAGTATGATATCTTCTGGAAACTCATTTGCAGAAATGATTCTCTTTTAATGTTGTTGGAGAAGATGCCGAATAGATATTGAACACTTTTTGCTTGTGCCACTACTCAGAGGTCGAATGGATCTTGTATTTTGGACGGTGTTGTTGGAGATAGTCTAAGCGAAGCACAAATTATTATCAGCACGGCCGGTGATACCGGGAGCTGAATTAATCCTTGTTCTGGAGCCTGAGCGTGAAGGCCTGAAGGGACAGGAGCACCTGCTTGAGCCGCTCCCGGCCTGGTTTCGGCATCGATCAGGTTCCCATCGCTGTCGAAACTTGGCCGGCTCGAAGAACGCGAAGACGAACAGTTCTGGCTTGTTGATGAAATGGATGTCCAAGAACACCCCGACCTGGCGCAGATGGTAGCTCGACCTGCCCCCATCAAAGTTGCCTCCCGCGCTGACGATGGCAGCTGGCTTGTCAAGTGCGTTCTTCAGTGGGCCTAAAAACAATTTTTTAGGGAATGAAGTACAGAAATGACGTGTAGTAATAACAAAGCAAAACTTACTGGTGATGGAGTAGCTGTACTCGGGCGAGACGAAGAGGAAGCAGTCGGCGTGGCGGACCTTGGCGCGGAACGCCTCGACGGCGGGCGGGAAGCCTGTGCCGCCGTCGGTCTCGAGGTCGGTGTTGAGCATGGGCAGGTCTTAGCACGAAATTAAGAGTGATGCATCCATGAAGTGCACGTACCGGCCGGCGCGGATGAGGCCGCGGTGCCAAGAGGCCTTGCGAATGGAGCCGCTGATGGCGGCCACGCGGAGGACACGCTTCGCAGCCGATGCTTCCATGCCTGATGGCTGATGCGGTAGTAGTAGTACAGCCGTGCGTACAGCAGTGGATGGATCGATCACTGCTTCTGGTGGTCGTCCTATCTGCCTCCTCTCCGGCGCCAAATAAATAGAGGTGTACCTGGGGTCGCAGTGTCGCACACCGGACCGGATAGCCGGCGGAGGCGAGATTATCGTAAGCAATAGTAGTTAGCGGTTCACCATCTTTCTCTCGTCACTCGAGTAACAGCAACAACAATTTGCAGTATATAACAATATCAAGGTGAGGTCATTTCTGTATTCGGATGGGAAGTTTCCTACTTCGTCCGTCGTCTCTCTAGAAACAGAGCAGGACTGAGGGCGCGCTTGAGGCTGAAAGGCTGTAACAGTCTAACAGAAACAGAGCAGGACTGAGGGCGCGCTTGAGGAGAGGACGTCGACGTCATGCGGCACATCGTTGTAGTATTTGTATTTGTGGGCTAGACGGTCATATCTGGGTCAGTCCGGGCACGCCGGCACGGCACAAATTAAGGCTAAGCACATGGCCCAACCTCCCAGCCGGATTTAGGACAGTTCCAACGAAAGAAACTAGTAGTTTCTATAGTATAGGATACCGCACAAAAAAAATACTGCTTTTCAACCCATGGTTTCTATGAGTAATAATTATTTTCTCTTTCTCTCTCCCAACTCTATCTTCTTCCTCCAATGAGAGTGTGACACGAGCTCCCTA